>NW_027508873.1:95000-102500 GCF_051911475.1 Siphateles boraxobius
CACACACTCATCACGAGACGACACACACACTCATCACGAGACGACACACACACTCATCACGAGACGACACACACTCATCACGAGACGACACACACACTCATCACGAGACGACACACACACTCATCACGAGACGACACACACACTCATCACGAGACCGCACACACTCATCACGAGACCACACACACACACTCATAACAAGACGACACATACTCATCACGAGACGACACACACACACTCATCATGAGACGACACACACACACACACGATGAGATTCACACACACACACACACACACACTCATCACAAGACGACACACACACGGTCAGATTCTCACACACACACACACACTCACCCGGTTCATGATCATGCCGCTGATCTCCAGCACAGACATGTCTGCTTTCTTGCACTCGTTTCCCTCCCACACGATAGCGCTGACCCGCTCCAGGCCCGGGTGAGAACTGTGGAGCCACGGAGCGTGCCCCTGCACACACACACACACACACACAGAGTTCATCAGAGGGGTCCGAGACCTCAGGACTTTCGTCGCACTTGAACCACGAATACACAAATTTTTTTTTTTTAGTAACAAATCCTTCCCGCTCTCGGGTCAATCTGACTATATCTGACCGAAGGAAGGAAGGAACGAAGGAAGGAAGGATTGAAGGAAGGATTGAAGGAAAGAAGGAAGGATTGAAGGAAGGATTGAAGGAAGGAAGGAAGGATTGAAGGAAGGATTGAAGGAAAGAAGGAAGGAAGGAAGGAAGGATTGAAGGAAAGAAGGAAGGAAGGAAGGAAGGATTGAAGGAAGGATTGAAGGAAAGAAGGAAGGATTGAAGGAAGGATTGAAGGAAGGAAGGAAGGATTGAAGGAAGGATTGAAGGAAGGAACGAAGGATTGAAGGAAGGATTGAAGGAAAGAAGGAAGGAAGGAAGGAAGGATTGAAGGAAAGAAGGAAGGAAGGAAGGAAGGATTGAAGGAAGGAAGGAAGGAAAGAAGGAAGGATTGAAGGAACGATTGAACGAAGGAAGGAAGGAAGGAAGGAAAGATTGAAGGATTGAAGGAAGGATTGAAGGAAGGATTGAAGGAAGGATTGAAGGAAGGAACGAAGGATTGAAGGAAGGAAGGAAGGAAGGAAGGATTGAAGGAAGGAAGGAAGGATTGAAGGAAGGAAGGAAGGAAGGAAAGAAGGAAGGAAGGAAGGAAGGATTGATTCAGTTCACATAGAAAACCTAAAAATACTAAAACTTTACCACAAAATGATTGTATAATGTCTACATGTGTGTCTGAACGCACACTGAAGGAAAAACTGGCTTTAGGACCCAGCGGAACAGCTCATTTACTCCATAGAGAGCAGGGGTTCTCAAACTTTTTGTGTGTGTGGGCCACTATTTGTAATCAACAATTTTCGCCGACCACCTCATAATACACATAATAAAATATGTCTACACACAAAATATATCCTACCTGAATTAATCCGCACCTCTAAATAGGCTTACTAGCACTAAAACTATAACTGGTCATCACATCAGTACAACAGGTTTGGTAAAGGAACACTCCACCGTTTTTTGAAATAGGGCTTATTCACAGTCTCCCCTACATTAAGAAAGGTGGGCAAAAGCATTTTTGTCTCAGTGCATGCATTATCTTAGTTTGGGATTGCCGACGCTAGCTTAGCATAATGAATGGAATCCTATGTTGTCAGGTAGCATGTCTTGAGTAAAAGTGATTAAATTTTTTTTTTTTTAAAAACCTAATTACTCCTTGTGGCTTGCGTATTCACAACGAAATAGCAATTCAGATTAAGACTAGGCGATTTCCTAGGCAGAGATTGACCTGGGACTATATTAGGGTGACTTCTCAGACAGTCATGATCCAGAACCATACCTCTACGACCCGAGTTTTCAGAAGAGGAGCTGCGTGCTCTGGATACAGACCGACAGGAGGAGGAGGTTGCGATCGCTCAACAGACTGAGGACGTGAGGATGAGAGACAATTTTTTCACAGGTAACGATAACAGCGAATTTTCTTTTCAATCATGTTGTTCATGCTAAACAGGTTGAGGTCAACATGAGGTTATAATAGATGAGGCAATTTGAACCATACTCTATATACAGCTTCTCAGCATCTATCTTACAACTGAATAAAGACACAGATTCACGTACGGAAGAGTAATAAAAGACAACTTACATGTGCACTTTTTTCTGCCTGTTCTTTGAAAATGGATGGGACGGCCGTATCCTTCAGACGTAGTCTTTCTGGTCCTATATAGCATTTTTCCAACATAATCCTCCGGTGCAAAATGCTCTTCGCAAACACGATACTGGCTAATTTTGTATTGAGGTGTTGAAGTACAGATATCCAGAGCTAGCCATCGATTTCTCAGTTCCACATTCGGTGGAAGTCTGTGAAACATTACATTCGTGATCGTGTATGTCCTTTGCTCGTTCTCACAACCTTTTGCAGGTAATTACAATGTTTGCTGTAACTTCTCAAACTAAACACAATCCAAAAGCGAAGATACTCGGAAGTTTGGGGATTTCAGGAGTTGCATGATATGACTGCGCCCAAGTAGCAGCGCATCGCCCGTGATTCACCCTAATATAGTCCCAGGTCAATCTCTGCCTAGGAAATCGCCTAGTCTTAATCTGAATTGCTATTTCGTTGTGAATACGCAAGCCACAAGGAGTAATTAGGTTTTTTTTTATCACTTTTACTCAAGACATGCTACCTGACAACATAGGATTCCATTCATTATGCTAAGCTAAGCTAGCGTCAGCAATCCCAAACTAAGATAATGCATGCACTGAGACAAAAATGCTTTTGCACACCTATCTTAATGTAGGGGAGACTGTGAATAAGCCCTATTTCAAAAAACGGTGGAGTGTTCCTTTAAAAGAATGTTTATTTACTTAAGCGCTTGAGGGCATAATCAGGATGGGGGGGGGGGGGCGGGGGTAGATGGGGGTGTTTAATGAAAATTAGAATTTTTTTTTCATTGATTGTTGCGTTAAATCTTACCCAGATACAATTGTGCTATTTTCTGATTGGTTATTGTGTGGCTCGACGAACAACACCAGGGGAGACGCGCTTGATTCCTGACGGTTCCATAGTTAGAGCGGCGCGGTCAGAGAAATGTTGGGCGCTGCGGCATATTAAATATATTATAAATAGTTTTTCTGCGTGAGAAATACAATGTGTGGCGGGAGTGCGTGACAAAAGACCGAAATGAGTGACTGTCACACTTGAGAGCCCTGATGAAGAACCGGTTGCTATCCACCGATCCATGTTGTGGCTCTAACGGCACTGAACTTGAACGCCACGGCCGAGCGCCACTAGCCTATTTTAGTAATCGCACAATAACTTGACAATTTTATTTAAATTTTATATCAATATAGGCCTACATATTCTTTTTACTTTTTATTTTTTATGGGAATTTCCTGGTAAAATATTTTTTTGCCTTTCCACGGACCACCTGCAGTACCCTGACGGACCACTAGTGTTTGGGAATTGCTGATATAGAGATATAAGCTCATCTAGAGTCATGAAATATCATCTTATATTATTATTTTATTTCCACAAGCGGTCAAAGACTCCCAATTTAAGATATTTAAAGCTGAATTAAAAGGTTTATCAATGAAATTGTGAGTTATTTTGAATTTAAGTTGAAAGAATGTGAGGAATGTGTTTAAATTACTATTTATTAATCAAATCTAGTAATTTAAAGGCAAATAAAATGACAAATAACAAAAAATATCCCAAAAAATTGCATTAAAGTTCATCAAAATGGAAAAAAATAATATTAAGTATAATTTTACAGCTTTGGGTCATTTTCACCCACGAGGGAAAGATGAGGGTTAAGTCAGGCTTTTATTCACTGATAAACACACACACACCTGACACACAGAAACAAGCCTCATTTATTCTCGAGTGTGAAGTAAATCAGTGGATCCTATAAAGTGAAGGAGTCTCTACAGAAGCCTTTGATTAAAGGGTTTATTTCAGCATCTCTTTATGAAGCGTCAGAGTTTAGGCTGAACACACTCTCAGTGGACGGACAGAAATCTCTCATTAAAATCATCATTTGTTCTGAAGACGAACGTCTCACGGGTTTGAGACACGAGGAAGAGCTAATGATGACACAGCGATCGCTTTAAATCCATCAAGTTTCTGTTGTAATCATTAGTGAGCCGTTATTACTGTTAAACTGGTGTGTGTGTGTGTGTGTGTGTTTCTGCTGAAGCTCGACTACACTGGAGTGTGTGTGTGTGTTTCTGCTGAAGCTCGTCTACACTGGTGTGTGTGTGTGTGTGTTTCTGCTGAAGCTCGTCTACACTGGTGTGTGTGTGTGTGTGTTTCTGCTGAAGCTCGTCTACACTGGTGTGTGTGTGTTTCTGCTGAAGCTCGTCTACACTGGTGTGTGTGTGTGTTTCTGCTGAAGCTCGACTACACTGGAGTGTGTGTGTGTGTTTCTGCTGAAGCTCGTCTACACTGGTGTGTGTGTGTGTTTCTGCTGAAGCTCGTCTACACTGGTGTGTGTGTGTGTTTCTGCTGAAGCTCGTCTACACTGGTGTGTGTGTGTGTTTCTGCTGAAGCTCGTCTACACTGGTGTGTGTGTGTGTGTTTCTGCTGAAGCTCGTCTACACTGGTGTGTGTGTGTGTGTTTCTGCTGAAGCTCGTCTACACTGGTGTGTGTGTGTGTGTGTGTGTTTCTGCTGAAGCTCGTCTACACTGGTGTGTGTGTGTGTGTTTCTGCTGAAGCTCGTCTACACTGGTGTGTGTGTGTGTGTGTGTGTTTCTGCTGAAGCTCGTCTACACTGGTGTGTGTGTGTGTTTCTGCTGAAGCTCGTCTACACTGGTGTGTGTGTGTGTTTCTGCTGAAGCTCGTCTACACTGGTGTGTGTGTGTGTTTCTGCTGAAGCTCGTCTACACTGGTGTGTGTGTGTGTGTGTTTCTGCTGAAGCTCGTCTACACTGGTGTGTGTGTGTGTGTGTTTCTGCTGAAGCTCGTCTACACTGGTGTGTGTGTGTTTCTGCTGAAGCTCGTCTACACTGGTGTGTGTGTGTGTTTCTGCTGAAGCTCGACTACACTGGAGTGTGTGTGTGTGTTTCTGCTGAAGCTCGTCTACACTGGTGTGTGTGTGTGTTTCTGCTGAAGCTCGTCTACACTGGTGTGTGTGTGTGTGTTTCTGCTGAAGCTCGTCTACACTGGTGTGTGTGTGTGTTTCTGCTGAAGCTCGTCTACACTGGTGTGTGTGTGTGTTTCTGCTGAAGCTCGTCTACACTGGTGTGTGTGTGTGTTTCTGCTGAAGCTCGTCTACACTGGTGTGTGTGTGTGTGTTTCTGCTGAAGCTCGTCTACACTGGTGTGTGTGTGTGTGTTTCTGCTGAAGCTCGTCTACACTGGTGTGTGTGTGTGTTTCTGCTGAAGCTCGTCTACACTGGTGTGTGTGTGTGTTTCTGCTGAAGCTCGTCTACACTGGTGTGTGTGTGTGTTTCTGCTGAAGCTCGTCTACACTGGTGTGTGTGTGTTTCTGCTGAAGCTCGTCTACACTGGTGTGTGTGTGTGTTTCTGCTGAAGCTCGTCTACACTGGTGTGTGTGTGTGTGTTTCTGCTGAAGCTCGTCTACACTGGTGTGTGTGTGTGTGTTTCTGCTGAAGCTCGTCTACACTGGTGTGTGTGTGTGTGTTTCTGCTGAAGCTCGTCTACACTGGTGTGTGTGTGTGTTTCTGCTGAAGCTCGTCTACACTGGTGTGTGTGTGTGTGTTTCTGCTGAAGCTCGTCTACACTGGTGTGTGTGTGTGTGTTTCTGCTGAAGCTCGTCTACACTGGTGTGTGTGTGTGTTTCTGCTGAAGCTCGTCTACACTGGTGTGTGTGTGTGTTTCTGCTGAAGCTCGTCTACACTGGTGTGTGTGTGTGTTTCTGCTGAAGCTCGTCTACACTGGTGTGTGTGTGTTTCTGCTGAAGCTCGTCTACACTGGTGTGTGTGTGTGTTTCTGCTGAAGCTCGTCTACACTGGTGTGTGTGTGTGTGTTTCTGCTGAAGCTCGTCTACACTGGTGTGTGTGTGTGTTTCTGCTGAAGCTCGTCTACACTGGTGTGTGTGTGTGTTTCTGCTGAAGCTCGTCTACACTGGTGTGTGTGTGTGTGTGTTTCTGCTGAAGCTCGTCTACACTGGTGTGTGTGTGTGTGTGTTTCTGCTGAAGCTCGTCTACACTGGTGTGTGTGTGTGTGTGTGTGTGTTTCTGCTGAAGCTCGTCTACACTGGTGTGTGTGTGTTTCTGCTGAAGCTCGTCTACACTGGTGTGTGTGTGTTTCTGCTGAAGCTCGTCTACACTGGTGTGTGTGTGTGTGTTTCTGCTGAAGCTCGTCTACACTGGTGTGTGTGTGTGTGTGTTTCTGCTGAAGCTCGTCTACACTGGTGTGTGTGTGTTTCTGCTGAAGCTCGTCTACACTGGTGTGTGTGTGTGTGTGTTTCTGCTGAAGCTCGTCTACACTGGTGTGTGTGTGTTTCTGCTGAAGCTCGTCTACACTGGTGTGTGTGTGTGTGTGTGTTTCTGCTGAAGCTCGTCTACACTGGTGTGTGTGTGTTTCTGCTGAAGCTCGTCTACACTGGTGTGTGTGTGTGTGTGTGTGTTTCTGCTGAAGCTCGTCTACACTGGTGTGTGTGTGTTTCTGCTGAAGCTCGTCTACACTGGTGTGTGTGTGTGTGTGTGTTTCTGCTGAAGCTCGTCTACACTGGTGTGTGTGTGTGTTTCTGCTGAAGCTCGTCTACACTGGTGTGTGTGTGTGTTTCTGCTGAAGCTCGTCTACACTGGTGTGTGTGTGTGTGTGTGTGTTTCTGCTGAAGCTCGTCTACACTGGTGTGTGTGTGTTTCTGCTGAAGCTCGTCTACACTGGTGTGTGTGTGTTTCTGCTGAAGCTCGTCTACACTGGTGTGTGTGTGTGTTTCTGCTGAAGCTCGTCTACACTGGTGTGTGTGTGTGTGTGTTTCTGCTGAAGCTCGTCTACACTGGTGTGTGTGTGTTTCTGCTGAAGCTCGTCTACACTGGTGTGTGTGTGTGTTTCTGCTGAAGCTCGTCTACACTGGTGTGTGTGTGTGTGTTTCTGCTGAAGCTCGTCTACACTGGTGTGTGTGTGTGTGTTTCTGCTGAAGCTCGTCTACACTGGTGTGTGTGTGTGTTTCTGCTGAAGCTCGTCTACACTGGTGTGTGTGTGTGTTTCTGCTGAAGCTCGTCTACACTGGTGTGTGTGTGTTTCTGCTGAAGCTCGTCTACACTGGTGTGTGTGTGTGCGTTTCTGCTGAAGCTCGTCTACACTGGTGTGTGTGTGTGTTTCTGCTGAAGCTCGTCTACACTGGTGTGTGTGTGTTTCTGCTGAAGCTCGTCTACACTGGTGTGTGTGTGTGCGTTTCTGCTGAAGCTCGTCTACACTGGTGTGTGTGTGTTTCTGCTGAAGCTCGTCTACACTGGTGTGTGTGTGTGCGTTTCTGCTGAAGCTCGTCT
>NW_027508873.1:115000-162500 GCF_051911475.1 Siphateles boraxobius
TTATCATTCTCTAGCTTCCGTTATTCTTACCACGACCCACTAGTAACTCGCTAGTCTGTTAACGCGCCACCCGTGCGCTCAGTTTATTTATTTATATTTCTCTCGCGCGCCCGCGCCACTGAGTTCATAAAAAGCCCAGTTGAGTAAGAATCAGTCAACAAACACGGTGAGTAATGTCTTGTCCTGTTATTGTCACCTGCACTTCATGTTACATGTTTAGCATAGCCTTCCCCGTCGGCAATATAGGATATATATGTGATAAATGCAAGGAAACAGTCAGGCTGACGGAGAAGATTTCAGAATTAGAAACACGCATCCAAACTTTAATTGAGGATAGTAAGTGTGCAAGAGCTTTAGATACTACTTTGGATGCGCCTAGCATAGAGAACTCTTTACATGATTCGGTTCCGGCTGAATTATTGCCTGTGCAGCCAGGCAAATGGGTGACAGTGAGGGATCGCTCTAGTCGCGGATCAAAAAACCACTCTTGTTTTGGTAAACTACAATGAAAAAACCGTGTCGCTGCGTCAAAACGGAATCCCGCAACAAACACTGTAAAAAAAAAAAGAAGAAAGAAAACGGTCCTCACAACTGTGTTCCTTTCTTAAAAAAAATGGTATCTGCGAGTTTTTCCAGTCAGGATTTAGACCGCACCATAGCACTGAGACAGCTCTCATTAGAGTCACAAATGATTTGCTCTTATCATCCGATCGTGGTTGTTTCTCTCGATTAGTGTTACTTGATCTTAGTGCTGCATTTGACACCATTGACCACAACATTCTCTTAAATAGACTAGAAAACTATGTTGGCATTAGTGGAATTGCATTAGCATGGTTTAAATCATATTTATCTGACCGCTATCAGTTTGTAGCAGTAAATGAAGAGATGTCTTATCGATCACAAGTTCAGTATGGCGTACCACAAGGCTCAGTACTAGGACCGCTGCTGTTCACTCTGTACATGCTACCTTTAGGAGATATCATTAGGAAACATGGAATTAGCTTTCACTGTTATGCTGATGATACTCAGCTCTATATTTCTTACAAACCTAACGAAACTCACCAATTCACAAAATTATCGGAATGCATAGTTGATATAAAAAATTGTATGACTAGTAATTTCCTACTACTAAATTCTGAAAAAACAGAGATTCTAATTATTGGACAAAAAACTTCCTCACGTAATAACCTAGAATACCGTCTAACACTTGATGCTGCTCTGTTAAGTCTTCGTCGTCAGTTAGGAACCTGTGTGTGTGTGTGTGTGTGTGTGTGTGTGTGTGTGTGTGTGTGTGTGTGTGTGTGTGTGTGTGTGTGTGTGTGCTCTTTGATACCAATCTCTCATTTGAAAGTCACGTGTCTAGTGTCTGTAAAACCGCATTTTTCCATCTTAAAAATATATCTAAATTACGTCATATGCTCTCACTGACAAATGCGGAACAACTAGTTCATGAGTTCATGACATCAAGGCTAGATTATTGTAATGCTCTACTGGGTGGTTGCCCTGCACGCTTAATAAACAAACTACAGCTAGTTCAAAACGCAGCCGCTAGAGTTCTTACCAGAACCAGGAAGTACGACCATATTAGCCCGGTTCTGTCAACACTGCATTGGCTCCCTATTAAACATCGTATAGATTTTAAAATATTGCTGATTACTTACAAAGCACTAAATGGTTTAGCTCCCCAGTACTTGAGCGAGCTCTTAACGCATTATAGTCCTTCACGTCTATTGCGATCTCAAAGTTCTGGCCAGTTGATAATACCTAGAATATATAAATCGACTGCTGGCGGTAGATCCTTTTCCTATTTAGCACCAAAACTTTGGAACAATCTTCCTAACATTGTCCGGGAAGCAGACACAGTCTGTCAGTTCAAAGCTAGACTAAAAACACATCTCTTTGACCTAGCATTCACATAACACTCTATAGCCTTCTATATTCAATATTAGGCTGCTTAGATTAGGTCAGCCGGAACTGGGAACACTTCCCTTAAATCCTGATGTAATCGTTACATCATAAGAAGAATGGCATCTACGATAATATTAGTGTCTTTGTTTATCCCGAGGTTTTCCCGCAGCCTGCCGGATCCAGGCCGTATCCAGATCTGACGAAGGACTTTCGCCTGGACCCGATGACAATGCAGTGCTGAAGTGCCAACTAGCCTCTCCCTATGGAGGATCCCTATACCACTCTACAGATAAAGCCTTGTGGAATTTTCCGGTTCGCGTACCTACCCAAAGGGATAAGACAAAATAAAAATTCTGCATCAAAATTTATAGACAAGTAGTTTGTTTAGGCATGGTTTGTAAGGAATTACAAACCTGCGCACATATATTCAAACGCACATAACTATAGAATCAATTCTTAATGCGCATGTGAACGCCATCAGCGTCTATCACAGGTTCACGTTTAAAGTCTGTTTAGAGAGAACGGTGTCGTCTTAGCGGCCCCTAATTTAATAACAAATGATCATTTAGACGGAAGTGAATCAATCAAAACTAACTTTAGCTGGAAAAAACATTTTTCAAGAGCCACTATAAAACCAAACCAATCTCTGTTACCTTAAATTATATGTTTATCTCTGTAAAGCTGCTTTGAAACAATCTACATTGTTAAAAGCGCTATATAAATGAGGATGACTTGACTTGACTTGAACAGTTAATAAAAACTTCTTTGCTGATCTAAATCTTGCACCCGCATTGTAGGGCTTAATAAGTGCAGCTAAATATTCTGGCGCCATTCCACAGAACCAGAAAGTTCTTACCAGAACCAGAAAGTATGACCATATTAGCCCGGTTCTGTCAACACTGCATTGGCTCCCTATTAACTCTCTGAGGTCGGCTATCGCGCGGGCGCGATAGTCTCGCTTTTTTTCTTATCAAAGCAAAAGAAACTCAAAATACTCTGTTGATTTTGATCTTACATATTACGTGTTGTACATCATTAGATCCTGATAAGTGTGTATTTTTTTTGTGGATACTCACAATAAAAATAAAGTGTTGTGCTTGTCGCCAAATAAAGAAAAACAAACATGATGCACGTTCTGGCTTCTCTCTGTCAGTTAAGTCCATTCTGAAACGCGTCCGAAAATTAACTGTAATTCCGCGAATACTTGTCATACAGGCACGAGTGTTTTTCCATAATGAAGCTTGAACTCTCTTCTTTTAAATGAATTAATTTATATAAAAAACAAATATTCTCAGTTTATGTTATCTGTATGAAAAGAGAGAGATGTCAGTCTTTTTCTTTCCAGCTCATTATACCTGATTACACGTTAATGTGCCACACCCACGGAGAGCGCGCGGTATTCAAACGCAAATGATCTAAGGCAAGCCATGCAAACATGCCAACGCCCACCAGCTGGATTATAAAACACATCGTGTTCAGTAAGTATCTTACTACAGCTGTGTACACAGCGTATCCCTACACTGTGAGGAATAATACTATCTAATAACCCTGGAAAATGTACCAGAAGTGCTGGCAGTTTCATTTCGAGGAGCAACGGATCCAGCTGATGTAGTAAGTCATTTATTCTTAAGTGCTTTGTTCTAATCGCGATATTGAATAGTGTCTATAAACCGCAAAAAGACTGTTTAAATATGAATTGCGTGTCTGTGTGTAGGCTAAATGATGAATGAACGGCACAGGCGCGTGCGCGCTTTGTTTACTACAGTTATACAGCGCGTCTGTGCCGTTCATTCACTCTCGCACCTACATTAGTAAACGTTACACACACACACACCAAGCATAAGTCACTCACACTCTCTCTCGGGTCAGCGGCCGTACCTTCCCTGTGGTGTGGGTTGGGCTCAGTGGGATCAGGGGGCTCCGGTGTGTGCCGGTCCAGTGTGTGTCCTCAGCGCTCCTCAGCTCGCAGTGTGGCTCGTGACCCAGCAGACCCTCGTGACCCAGCAGACGCTCGTGACCCTGCAGACCCTCCTCGCTGCTCTTACTGGTGATCCGCCCATCCAGAGACACATACCCGTTATCCGTCTCCGTAGACTTATCCAGCGACAGCTTACACTTCTTAGACCTGCTGGGAAAACAGCGGACCCGCTGAGGATTCCAGACACGAGTGTGTTCCAGCGTGAAGCGCTAGGCTAGTCCTACAGATGAACGCTGGCGGCAGAAACTGAACCGCTGTCTAGAGACACTAACATCTGTGCTTTAGGGGGAAAGTGCAGGATTTGAAACGGAATGGAATATGGAATATAATGGCTACAAAATCCCCAGTGAGCGACACAGTGACCAAACCTCTGAAAAACTCCTGACTTCAGGAGTAAACATTTATGATGGAGGCAGATGGATTTAGGACAGGGATGTTGTACCCAGGAAGAGGAAATAGAGAAAGAGAGAGAGAGAGAGAGAGAGAGAGAGAGAGAGAGAGAGAGAGAGAGAGAGAGAGAGAGAGAGAGAGAGAGATACACACCCCACTTTAAAGAGATCATGCCAGAAGTCCCTGCAGAAGAAGACGAGGCCTTGCGACCCCTGCGACCCCTGTGACCCCTGCGACCCCTCCTGTGTGTTATCGGTAGTGCTAGAGCCGTCGCCTTCCCTATGAATGTCCAAATGAGCCGCTTTCCTCAACTTCCTTTAGCGAGAGAGACAGTAAAGGTGCAGAATTACTTAGAAAAGGCAAATCAGGACGAACTTTGACCTCAGAGATCAGAGTCGAGAGAAAGGCCAGAGAGACGAGGACTCAGCAGAGATGAAGGAACTCAGCATTAATGATTCAAGCATTTGTGAACTTATTTCTATTCATGCTTCTGGAATATGACTGATCATTTGTGGTTGTAAAGGATCTATTTAAATTAGTGCTGGGCGGTTTGACCAAAAATTTATATCACATTTTTTTTCAAAATTATGCCGATTTTCCGGTTTATGAAGTTTTTTTTTTTCATGCATAATCAGGTGTTCAAAGCATTTTCTACTGGTTGAGAGCGGAATTACTGCAGTAAATTGACTTAGGATGGTCTATTTTACTGTCATTAGTGAATATTGTAGAATAGAATAGCGCCCAGTATAACCTAAAATTGTTATTTCTTAACGTTCTAACAACGTTCTTATAACCAGGAAATAACGTTAATACAACGTTTATACAACAGGAGAATTGAGCGTTCTTATAACGTTTTGAATAAAGTTCTTACACCAAGAAATAACGTTAATACAACGTCTAAAACACTGGACGTTTTGAATGATCCTAGAACATTCAGAAATAACGTTTTTATAACTTAATGGGAACGTTATGAAAACGTTCTTATAACCTAAAATTGTTAGCTGGGGAAGACGAGAGATCTGCGATTGCACTGAACACGTTTTAAGTGCAGGATTCTCTGAGCGAGCCCAGAGAAAATAGACCAACGTGAGCAGCGTGTATCTCAGAGCGCAGCACATTATATTCCGCGCGCGAGCAGAGAGATTCGCGCTCACGCATTATATTAATGTACTTTAGCGCTACAATAATGCGCTCTCGACATTTGACAGGAAAATAACGCCATAGTTCTGCAGCATCCATCTTCCCTGTAACGTAACACCAGAGCACTGCTGTTTACCCATAGACAATGGGTGCTTCTCAATATCCCTCCTCGTCTCCTCGTCTCCTCTGTCCTCCATCCTATGACCCGGAAACCGATCGAGCTCAGCCATCTTGAAGGACATCTCAATTCTCTAATTGCACCGCGAGGAGTCGAGGATCGAGGAGTGAGGAGGCTTTCAGAGGAGTCATGAGCGAGGATACACAGGTGTATCCTGTGCGGAAGGGTTTTATTGACTAAACGTGACGCGCGTATACATTCTCCTCCCCCTTCACATCTGTCACAATAATTTGAATTTATACTTTACTCTTGCAGTTTATATAAACCACACATATCACATATTTCAACAGGGTATCTTGCTTTATTATTATTCATTATGAATTTCTTAAATATACAAACTTCAACAACATAAGGGCAGATCCTTTGAGCGCTGCTGATGACGCTGTGAAGTGACGCTCGAGTGATCAAGTATTCCAATGTATAAAAAAAGCTTTCATTCGATTCCTCCGTCCTCATTTTCTTCCCTCACAGCCTTCCCTCACAACCTACAGGGGGAGGAGCTGAGACGCGAGGAAAGGAAACGAGGATGCACAAATAAGAAATGAGAAGCACCCTGTAAAAGGTTTACCCTCGCAGTCGCTGCTTAGAAGTGCAACATTGTAAAGGGTCCGTCTGAAACAGTATCACGCGGCGCAGCGTAACGTTCGTTCCGAACGTTGTGTAATTAAATTCATCGGTATGGCAGTATATTAAAAATTTATATCATAAAAAAATATATACACCGGTTTTCGGTATGAACCGGTATACCGCCCAGCACTGATTTAAATGATGCTGAAACTCTGATAATGAAGAAGAGAGCATTAGTGTCCAGCTGTCTGACCTGTGTCTTCAGAAGGAAACACACACACATGAGCATTAGCTGAAGAGGGAGAGTCTGACCTGCGCCTCCTCCCGCCGCTGGGTTTGGGAGTGTGTGTGTGAGTGTGTGTGGAGACGATCTGGCAGTGAACGGTTCCCAACAGCAGCATCAGCCAGACGGAGCCGAACACCTCGGTGACGGGAACGCCATGAGGAGAGGAGACACTGAAGAACAGTAGCGCTGCCACCACTGCAACAGACACACACACACACACACACACACACACCATGAGGAGATGAGATGATGGATCTCATGATGGAGACTTCTGGATGAGTGAGATTGGTGTGTGTTGTTATTGCTGGAGTTTCTGAAGCAGGGATTCTGGATGAGTGAGATTGGAGGGAGATTCCCACATTCTGGGGACACCACAGATTTATATTACATGTTGTGAAGAGGGGCATAATATGTCACCTTTTAAAATGGTGGATGCCGGTGTTTCGGCCAATCAGCGAACACTAGCGTCACTGTAGTTCCTATAGCGCTGGGTTAGAGCGACTCTGAAGTAGGAGTAAATTAGTTCCTCTAAAGGAGTTCCTAGAACTAAAATCATTGCTTGTTCCTGCAGTGCGAACACGCCAAAAACCGGGAACTTCCACCAATAGTTTTGGGAACGATGAAAAGGTTCCTCCTGTGCGAAAGCCCCTATTAGGGCAATAAAATAAACATAGCTATTAAAGGGAACATGAAAAACTAGATGTATTTCACATTATTTATAAGATGTTTTCCACTCTAAAGGTTCTTACAGGTTTAACAGCGTCAGTGAAACTGGATTAAATGATCTAGTGTAAAGCGTGACGTCATGAGGTCGGATGTCCCACATTAGTTCACATTAGTGATAATTAACTTATTCACGAAAAGTTCTCATCATTTGCTCTTCCCTGTGTCGTTCAAACCCGTGAGACGTTCCTCTACAAAACAAATGATGATTTTAATGAATGAGAGATTTCTGTCCCTCCACTGAGAGTGTGTTCAGTCTAAACTCTGACGCTTCATAGAGAGATGCTGAAATAAACCTTTATGAATGAAGGCGTTTAAGGCTTTTATTCACATATCAATAAAAACCACCCAGACGGCAGTAAATACGGCTTCACGTATGGCAATGAAACATGATGGAGTGCTGATTTTAAGGGGGTTTTCATCCAGGAAAAGAATGTGGATTAGCTCTTGCACACCTTGTTCTCTTTAATAACCTATAAAAACAAAAGAAATTGAACTCCACCCAGATCCTTTACACTAACCCTGATGGAGGGATGTGTAGAGACAGATTCAGAGGGACAAGCCACATGTAAATCACAGGCGTGTTCTCCCTCTCACACAGCCACACACACACACCCTGCAGCAGGTAGAGAGACAGCAGCAGGTGTTCTCTCTCTCTCTCTCACACTCACACACACACACACACACACACACACACACACACTCACCCTGCAGCAGGTAGAGAGACAGCAGCAGGTGTTCTCTCTCTCTCTCTCACACACACACACACACTCACCCTGCAGCAGGTAGAGAGACAGCAGCAGGTAGAAGATGGTCCTGGACGTGACCTGGATCCACCAGCGGAAGAAGAAGGGGAAGAACACCACCCTGACGATGCCCTTCCGGGTCAGAGCCGTCCACGGGCTCTCGGGCTTCGCTTTGGCAAACGCAGAACCTGACAGATAAACACACCACTGGTTACGATCTGAGAAACTGTGAACGCAGAGAAATCTGTGTGTGTGTGTGTGTGCGCGTGTGTGTGTCTGACCTCTGACCAGATCCACGTCAATCAGGTCCGGCTTTACGTGACCCGTCTTCTTCGGTTTGTTCCTAAGACCCTAGAGAGTGAGAGAGAGAGAGAGAGAGAGAGATCGACACTGTCTCTGTCAAACATCATTCATTCATACTGAAACCATGCGTCACACACTTCATATGAGTTTAATTAGTCAATTCATGAGCAGAGCAATTAAACACTCGGTCACACTCACATTTAATACCTAGATTATTAGGAATTTAGAACTGATTTTACAAAGACTGCTGATAGATGTGATACGCTCTATTGAGGGCCCCGTCTCGCGCTCTATTGAGGGCCCCGTCTCGCACTCTATTGAGGGCCCCGTCTCGCGCTCTATTGAGACCATGCCCGGTCTCGCGCTCTATTGAGACCATGCCCGGTCTCGCGCTCTATTGAGACCCCGGTCTCGCGCTCTATTTAGGGCCCGGTCTCGCGCTCTATTGAGACCCCGGTCTCGCGCTCTATTTAGGGCCCGGTCTCGCGCTCTATTGAGACCATGCCCGGTCTCGCGCTCTATTGAGACCATGCCCGGTCTCGCGCTCTATTGAGACCATGCCCGGTCTCGCGCTCTATTGAGACCATGCCCGGTCTCGCGCTCTATTTAGACCATGCCCGGTCTCGCGCTCTATTTAGGGCCCGGTCTCGCGCTCTATTGAGACCCCGGTCTCGCGCTCTATTTAGGGCCCGGTCTCGCGCTCTATTGAGACCATGCCCGGTCTCGCGCTCTTTTGAGACCATGCCCGGTCTCGCGCTCTATTGAGACCATGCCCGGTCTCGCGCTCTATTGAGGGCCCCGTCTCGCGCTCTATTGAGGGCCCGGTCTCGCGCTCTATTGAGACCATGCCCGGTCTCGCGCTCTATTGAGACCATGCCCGGTCTCGCGCTCTATTGAGACCATGCCCGGTCTCGCGCTCTATTGAGACCATGCCCGGTCTCGCGCTCTATTGAGACCATGCCCGGTCTCGCGCTCTATTGAGACCATGCCCGGTCTCGCTCTCTATTGAGACCCCCGTCTCGCGCTCTATTGAGGGCCCCGTCTCGCGCTCTATTGAGGGCCCCGTCTCGCGCTCTATTGAGGGCCCCGTCTCGCGCTCTATTGAGGGCCCCGTCTCGCGCTCTATTGAGGGCCCCGTCTCACGCTCTATTGAGGGCCCCGTCTCGCGCTCTATTGAGGGCCCCGTCTCGCGCTCTATTGAGGGCCCCGTCTCGCGCTCTGGGACTCGTTTATTCTTCAGCGGAACGAGCAGAACGAGTCAAATCCCTTTCTGCCTTCTTTATATTTGTCTGCCTATCCCTCATTACGCAAGACATTCAGCCAGACACACACACGCACACACACACACGAGTCATAGCGCAACACAAACACAAACAATCTGTATGAGATTCACTCTACGCTGCTACATATGAGACCAGTGTGTGCAGGGGCGGCAGTGGTTCAGTTGTTCATGTAGGTTGTCTACAAACCGAAAGGATGGTGGTTTGATCCCCGGTTCCACCTGACCAAGTGTCGACACCTAACCCCAGCTGCTCCAAACGAGCTGGATGCCGCCTTGCATGGCTGACACCGCCGTCGGTGTATGAATGAGTGCGTGAATGGGTGAATGTGAGGCAATATGTAAAGCGCTTTGGTGGCCATTGGGACTGTGAAAGCGCTATATAAATGCAGTCCATTTACCATTTATTTACCGTCTTCAGCATCATCATCAGTGAGGAGTTTAATCCCGGAGTTAATCTCAGTACATGAGTCGTTACTGATGTGACCTTGTCTAAACATGCTCTCATACACACACACAAGCATCCCGTCGTGTGAAGACATCAAAGCCAGTCTGACACACACACAAAGCGCCACCTACAGGCTGAGAGCGGCAGCGGTACTCACCCGTCTAATGAACTGAGGAGAGAGAGGTGATAGAGCGAGAGACGTTTAAGAGGAAGAAGAAAACTACACACACTCTCACAGACTCTCACAGACTCTCACAGACTCTCACAGACTCTCACAGACTCACTCTCATTCACTCTCACAGACTCTCATTCACTCTCACAGACTCTCATTCACTCACAGACTCTCATTCACTCACAGACTCACTCTCACACACACTCTCACACTCCACAGACTCTCATTCACTCTCATTCACTCTCACACACTCTCACACACACTCTCACACACTCTCACACACACACTCTCACAGACTCTCATTCACTCTCACAGACTCACACACACGCTCACACACACTCTCACAGACTCTCATTCACTCTCACAGACTCTCATTCACTCTCACAGACTCACACACACGCTCACACACACTCTCACAGACTCACACACACGCTCACACACACTCTCACAGACTCTCATTCACTCTCACAGACTCACTCTCATTCACTCTCACAGACTCTCATTCACTCTCACAGACTCTCATTCACTCTCACAGACTCTCATTCACTCTCACAGACTCTCATTCACTCTCACAGACTCACTCTCACAGACTCACTCTCACAGACTCACTCTCACAGACTCACTCTCACAGACTCACTCTCACAGACTCACTCTCACAGACTCACTCTCACAGACTCACTCTCACAGACTCACTCTCACAGACTCACTCTCACAGACTCACTCTCACAGACTCTCATTCACTCTCACAGACTCACACACACGCTCACACACTATCACACACACTCTCAAAAACAATCTCATTCACTCTCACAGACTCTCATTCACTCTCACAGACTCACACACACGCTCACACACACTCTCACAGACTCACACACACGCTCACACACACTCTCACAGACTCTCATTCACTCTCACAGACTCACTCTCATTCACTCTCACAGACTCTCATTCACTCTCACAGACTCTCATTCACTCTCACAGACTCTCATTCACAGACTCACTCTCACAGACTCACTCTCACAGACTCACTCTCACAGACTCACTCTCACAGATTCACTCTCACAGATTCACTCTCACAGACTCTCACAGACTCACACACACTCTAACTCACTCTCACAGACTCACTCTCACAGACTCACTCTCACAGACTCACTCTCACAGACTCACTCTCACAGACTCACTCTCACAGACTCACTCTCACAGACTCACTCTCACAGACTCTCATTCACTCTCACAGACTCACACACACGCTCACACACTATCACACACACTCTCAAAAACAATCTCATTCACTCTCACACACTCACACACACGCTCACACACACGCTCACACACTCTCACACACACGCTCACACACACTCTCATTCACTCTCACAGACTCTCATTCACTCTCACAGACTCTCATTCACTCTCACGCTCACACACACGCTCACACACTCTCACACACACGCTCACACACACTCTCACACACACTCTCATTCACTCTCACAGACTCTCATTCACTCTCACAGACTCTCATTCACTCTCACAGACTCTCATTCACTCTCACAGACTCACACACACTCTCACACAAACTCTCACACACACTCATTCACTCTCACAGACTCACACACACTCTCACACACTCACAGACTCACACACACTCTAACACACACTCTAACACACACTCTCAAACACACTCTCACACATTCTCTCACACACTCTCTCACACACACTCTCACACACACTCTCACACACACACACTCTACCACACTCTCACAGACTCACCCTCATTCACTCTCACAGACTCACACACACTCTCACAGACTCTCATTCACTCTCACAGACTCACACACACTCTCACACACACTCTCACAGACTCACACACACTCTCACACAATCTCACAGACTCACACACACTCTCACTAGGGCTGCTCGATTATGGAAAAAATCATAATCACGATTATTTTGGTCAGTATTGAAATCACGATTATGTAACACGATTATTTTACATGACTTTGGGAACGTGTTGCATTTATTAAAAGACACCTTTCAACAACTCTTGAAAAAAATCTAAATGTGAACATTTATTGCACTTTTTGAACTATTAAACCGACTTGCAAACTCACAAGTGGTGAAAAGGGTGACATGTTTACAAATTAATTTGTTGTAGGGGGTCACCAGGGCGTTTTTTGCCTTTATAAAGGACAATTTATTAAACCTTACTAAATATATGTGTTATGTCAAATTCTTACATTTGATCAAATTCAGTTGTAATAAAAAGGGCTGGTATCCATTCAATTAATTTACACTGCAAAATTACAACTTTAAAAATATTATGAGATTAAAACATAATAAAATAAAAAATAAAATCAATGATACCTTTAAACAATATAGGTGGCGACAAGTGACCGTCTTAATAAATGAATCATTGACTCATTCATTAAAACGATTCGTTCAAAATAATGAATCATTCAGTAACAAAACACAGCGCTTAGTGATGCTTTTCTTTTGTAACAATTTTCGTCGGTGAAATAGAACAAAACCAGTCAATATTGCATCTAAAATGTAAGTTACTAAATATAAACTAGGCTAGCTGCTACTTGTTTACGAAACTATAAATTCAATGTAACATTTGCAATCGTGATATAGAACAGCCCTTAGTCGTGTTATGTTACTTAACTACATATGTTAAAAAAACTCAACACATACACACTCAACACACTCATACACATTTCTACCTCATTATGTTTCTTCTGTGAGTTTTTGTGTGAGCTGTTAGGCTCATTTGTTTTTGATTTCTCCACTAATGTCTCTCTCACAAATAGACAGGCAGCGCAGCTTCCAGAAACTATCCATTACCGATCTCTGTTTACACTCTGACTGTATAAGATCAAAACCATCTCGCGTTTCGATCGGTCGGGCAAGTAAAACTCTTTAACTTCAAACTTAAAAATCCCCTTTTCCCGGACAAGCAGACAAGTGTTGATGTCGCTCCCTGTGTTCATTATCGATTTGTTTCGTGCTGTAAAGCGGAACAGATGATCAGTTCATGTGCGCTCGCGCTGCCGTTCGCTTTAACTGAGGCGCTACAGTGATCGAGCAGAGATCTGCGACAGCTCGAGATACGTCTATGGTCTCACTCCAGTCTATATTAAATTAGCCAATTGTTATTGTGAAGTTTATTGTGCTTGCAGTTTATGACTGAGAGAGTTTATGGCTTCGGGAGAGGCGGATGTGCGCGTGCGCGAGTCATTCAGAACACAGGACAAAATAATCGTTTTTAGTCGATTGTACTATTTTGGAGATCGTTGGGAGCCAAAATCGAAATTGAAATCGAAATTCGATTAAATGCACAGCCCTAACTCTCACACACTCTCACACACTCTCACACACTCTCACACACACACTCTCACACACAAACACACAGGTTACCTTGATCTCTCTCTGTTCCACTGATTTCTCCCATATCTGCTGGTCATACGCGCCAATCTGACACACACACAGAAGAGAGACAGACAGGTTTAACATCAGACATGATCTGAACAGCATTCATACCTTTAAACATCTGAAGAACAGACACACACACTCGTCATGAGTGTTTATTAGTGGTATAAACGCAGTGATCAATCATGACGCTGACAGTCAGATTCAAACTGTAAACCGGAACTTGTGTGTTTAACTGGATAATGAAGGGTTACTGGTTTAGCGTGTCAGTGTCATGAGTGTAAATGTATGTGATCCACAAGCAGCGCCAGCTCTGATTGGTCTGATTGTTGCCAGGGGCGACAGCTCTGATTGGTCTGATTGTTGCCGGGGGCGACAGCTCTGATTGGTCTGATTGTTGCCGGGGGGCGACAGCTCTGATTGGTCTCATTGTTGCCGGGGGGCAAAAGCTCTGATTGGTCTGATTGTTGCCGGGGGGGCGACAGCTCTGATTGGTCTGATTATTGCCGGGGGACGACAGCTCTGATTGGTCTGATTGTTGCCGGGGGGCAAAAGCTCTGATTGGTCTGATTATTGCCGGGGGCGACAGCTCTGATTGGTTTTGACTGTTGCCGGGGGGCGACAGCTCTGATTGGTCTGATTGTTGCCGGGGGGCAAAAGCTCTGATTGGTCTGATTATTGCGGGGGGCGACAGCTCTGATTGGTTTTGACTGTTGCCGGGGGGCGACAGCTCTGATTGGTCTGATTGTTGCCGGGGGGCAAAAGCTCTGATTGGTCTGATTGTTGCCGGGGGCGACAGCTCTGATTGTTGCCGGGGGGCAAAAGCTCTGATTGGTCTGATTGTTGCCTGGTGCGACAGCTCTGATTGGTTTTGATTGTTGCCGGGGGGCGACAGCTCTGATTGGTCTGATTGTTGCCGGGGGGCAAAAGCTCTGATTGGTCTGATTGTTGCCGGGGTGACAGCTCTGATTGGTCTGATTGTTGCCGAGGGGCGACAGCTCTGATTGGTCTGATTGTTGCCTGGGGGCGAAAGCTCTGATTGGTCTGATTGTTGCCGGGGGCGATAGCTCTGATTGGTCTGATTGTTGCCGGGGGCGACAGCCACGCAGTGTCATTTCCACACTGGAGGTGAAGACTGAGACGCTGAATTACATGACACATGGTGGAAAACGCTCAATAATTTATGACTTCAGTCTCATTAAACATACAGCGAGCGCACAACCTGTATGTGTGTGTTTGTGTATGTTGCTTCTCTCACCGAGTCTAAATAAAGCTCAGGTGTGGCTGGGTGGAGCGCTGCACAGTGAGTCACTTGTTGCTGTCTGTAATCGACAGACGTGTTGCGCATTGGTGTGTTTTTTCATGTTCTTGCATGTTTCTCTGATTAAACATGCTTGATGCAGGAAACACTATCACATTCTTACACACACACACACACACACACACACACACACACACACACACACACACACACACACACACAGAATACTGTCTAACACTTGATGGCTGCTCTGTCAAGTCTTCGTCGTCAGTTAGGAACCTGTGTGTGTGTGTGAGTGCTCATTCATCTTTCCAATCTAATCTTTCATTGGAAATTCACGTGTCTAGTATCTGTAAAACCGCATTTTTCCATCTTAAAAATATATCTAAATTACATCATATGCTCTCAATGACAAATGCAGAACAGTTAGTCCATGGCGTCATGACATCAAGGCTTGATTATTTTAATGCTCTACTGGGTGGTTGCCCTGCACGCTTAATAAACAAACTACAGCTAGTTCAAAACGCAGCCGCTAGAGTTCTTACCAGAACCAGGAAGTACGACCATATTAGTCCGGTTCTGTCAACACTGCATTGGCTCCCTAATAAACATCGTATAAATTTTAAATTATTGCTGATTACTTACAAAGCACTAAATGGTTTAGCTCCCCAGTACTTGAGCGAGCTCTTAACGCATTATAGTTCTTCACGTCTATTACGATCTCAAAACTCCGGCCAGTTGATAATACCTAGAACATCTAAATCGACTGCTGGCGGTAGATCCTTTTCCTATTTAGCACCAAAACTCTGGAACAGTTTTCCTAATATTAAATCCTGATGTACTTGTGACATCATAAGAAGGATGGCGTCTACGCTAATATTAGTCTCTCTGTTTATCCCGAGGTTTACTGCAGTCCGCCGGATCCAGGCCGTATCCAGATCTGATGAAGGACCAGCGCCTAGCCACACACACACACGGTTCAGCAACCTTGTTGCTGGTGACACTTCTCGTGGGCGTCGAGTCCGATCCTTGAGCCGCATACTCGACCGCAGATGCAGCAGGAAAACCAGATCCCAGGACCAGCCGCCCACTGGTGTCTCTTGATTCGCCTCTTGGTTGGTCTGGTGCATTTTTAGTTGAGTTTCTTGTTGGAGCTGTCCTCGGCCACGGGGCTGAATGCTCATGAGTAGTTTGGATCTGACCATGAGGTGGTCAGTCCAGCTCTCAGCTCCGCGCATCACACAGTGAGGACATCTTGTCTGTCCTTTTGACGGACAATCCCGTAGTCAAGAAGATGCTAGTGTTTGAGCGGGGGTGCTGCCAGGTGGTCTTGAGCCTGTTCTTCATCTGGAAGACTGTGTTAGTAATGACCAGCTGGTGCTCTGCACAGAGGGAGAGGAGTCTGAGCCCGTCGCGGTTTATTTTCCCCACACCATGCTGGCCGATGACTTTACTCCACACCAGGTGCTCCGTGGCCACTCTAGCATTGAGATCTCCCAGGAGTATGAGCCTGTCTGTAGCCAGGGTTTCTGTAGGATGGCATCAAGAGCTCTGTAGAAATCCTCTTTGATGTTGTACTCGGCATCAAGAGTGGGAGCGTATGCACTGATGAGAGTGACGAAGTGTTCCTTTGCCAGGGGAATGTGCCATGTCATCAGTCTTTCATTAATGAACTCCATGATTACGACGTGTACCCAGCACCGACCTCCCCAGTCCTCCCTGTGTAGTCTGGTCTCGCAGAGAGCTGCTATGTCGATGTTATATCTTGCGAGCTCCAGGGCCACCAGTGCTGTTCTGCGGTGGGGCCTGTCAGGAGTTTCGGCCAGGTCCAGCAGTGTACGAATGTTCCAAGGAGCAATGCTTAGCTTATTTTTCACCTTTGATTTTTCGACCGCGAGGAGGGGTGCTCCGACGGTTGCAGCTTACCGCCCGGAGTGTGGGGACGCAGACCATTTTTGAAGCAAGAAACTTGACCATAGGGTGAGGATTAAGGTGATTTTTGCGCTGAGCTCACTCCCTCTGTCTTCACTCCTGCCAGATGACCTCCAGTGGCATGAGGCCGTTGGGGTCTTCACTGTTTACCCATAGCTGAGTCAGTGGTTGACGGGCAGCAGGGCGTTTCACTCACCGATGGGCCTCATGCCGCGTCTCTGGGGCCACTGCTGCTCCGAGATCCCGTTCAGCTTAGCCTGGGACCGCAAGGACCAGTTACCATGTGTGCCACGAGGAGGCGTGTACGAGATCTTGGCAGTGGAGAGGCTATGTACCGGCACTGTATATATATATAAATATATATATATATATTTTTTTTTTTTTTTATGTACCATGCACCTGGACACACACTCTCTCACACACACACACACACACACACACACACACACTCCTGATCTGATGAAGGACCTGCGCCTGGACACTCACACACAGAAAGATGTAGATAGATTGATCTCTCACCTTCTTCTGGTACCAGAGAACAGCATCTCGCACTTTAGACGCCATTTACATGTCAAGAGTCTCACGCTGGATCATTATAGACTGAGAACGAACAGAGAGAAGAGTTAGATCAGCTCTGACGCACTTCACCCCCTCTTACCTGCAGCACAGGTGTGTCCCACACACACACACACACACACACACACACACACACACACACACACACACACACACACACACACACACACACACGCATATTGTACACACACACAGTACACACACACACACACACGCATATTGTACACACACACAGTACACACACACTCTTTCACACACACACACACACACACACACAAACACACACACTCTCTTTCACACTCACTCACACTCTCACTCACTCACACTGTCACTCACTCACTCACTCACACACACACACACACACACTCACACACACACACACTCACACTCACTCACTCACTCACACACACACACACACACACACACACACACACACACACACACACACACACACACACACACACACACACACACACACCCTCAGTAATGCACACTCAAGTGTGGAAAGACCGGTCCTGCTCTCACAACTTCTGACTTTCATTTGCATATGATCTGTGTTTCCAGCCAAACAATCAAACATCCACAGCTTCATGAATGAGGATTCATCTAGTGAAACACACACACACACAGATTCAGGAGTTAAAGCAAAAGAAAATGTTTCCTCGGCCAAACCCCTGTCCACAGCCCGTCACACACACAGTTTGAGAGCAGTTTCTTCTTCTTGTAATTAGGAGTATAGTGAGTACATGCTTTACCTTCACTAATGAACATCTGCATTTAAAGAACAGCCATTTTGAACTGCGTTTCTATTATTTACACACTTTATGAAATTTCAATGTTTTCAATCTAATGCTTTTACAAGAGTTAAAAGGATAGTTCACCCAAAAATGTAAATTCTGTCAGTATTTACTCTCCCTCATGTTGTTCAACCCCGTAAGACCTTCGTTCATCTTCGTAACACAAATTAAGATATTTGTGATTAAATCTGAGAGCTGGATCACTCCTCCATAGGCTTCTAAGGGATTGAAACTTGCCGGCCTCTAAAAGTTATTAAAGACATCGATAAAATAGTCCAAGTGACTACAGTGGCTCAATCTTAAGTTTATCAAGCGACGAGAATACTTTTTGTGCGCAAAAACAAACAAAAATAACGACTTTATTTCAACTATTCATTTCCTTCTCTGTGAGTCTCGACAGTTAACCATTTGCATAACTTTAACACAAGTTTTTATTTCTCAAATAATAAAAGCAAACAGAGCTTTTGCTGAAAAGTGAGCTAATATCACAAACTATACATTATATAATATCTGTTTTAACCTAGCCATTATAAATAAATAATTTAATGTTATTTTTTTATTTGATCTATGTTGATTATATGAAAAGTGAACACGTACGCAGGGTTTTATTAATGCGAGGTCCTTGCTGTAGAGATCCTGCCATTCGTGGGCAAACACTCCCAGTGCTGATACTGGTGAAATATAACACATTCAAGGACCATATACAAATATTAATATTTATACAATACTACTATTATGGCATTATAATTAATAGGTGCTTGTGTTGTCAAGTTGAGCTTATATTTTCCACTGTGATTAGCAAAGAACATGTATTTGTGTTAAATATGAATACATTGTAATAATGTTAATCTCATAAGCACAGTCATCAGTATATGAGCGTTAGCTGAAGTTTGTCGTGGAGCGTCGCGCTGGAACTCGCGCTCGGCTCTGGCCATGAGTAACACAGATCATTAGATGCGCAATATATCGGGAGACACATGGAGTGGGTCAGACACGATCTTTAAAGTGAATTTCGTTTTGTATAAATTGTATCTTAATTTTAATCGATGTTTCATCAACCAATTGCCTAGATTTAATAAATGAGAAGCAAATATAGCAGACAATATAATCAGGACATGAAGGCGCCGGCGTGATATTGCATTGCACGTGAACTGGAGCGCATCTCATAAATGAACTGAAACTCCGCGTATAGGCTACTTCACGGGCATGGTAGATATATATATTTTTTCTTTCGTGAGCGGGAATGGAAAACCCGGAGTGGACTCGGAGCGGAGAGATTACAGAACGCGCTCCCGCCACTCCAGGCTTTCATCACACCCTCAGCGGGATGAACACTCATCTATCCTTAATTGAAGACCTATTCAAACTGAAATTAAGACATTTATTACACTATTGAAGAAATGTAAGCATAATTGCGCCTTTAAAATTATGAAAAGTGAATTTAAGACATAAGGACAGGCGGGAACCCTTCAGATTGATGTGATTCCGAGTCGAGTCACTGGAGCTCCTGCTGTCACACACACACTCTTTACAGCGGCGGGTCCATATGCAATGAAATAACACACACACACACCTGCTGATGAGTAACCCGACACAGAGCTGTGCATGTTTCATGAAGTGTGTGTGTGTGTCTCATCTGATACTGTGTGTGTGTGTCTCTGGGGTCACAATGCTGCATGTATGAGTGTGTGTGTGTGTGTGTGTGTGTGTGTGTGTGTGTGTGTGTTTCACAGGCTAAATAAAGCAACGCGTCTTCCTGCGTCTGTAAGAGGAAACGGTCGCATTTATTCTCTCTCAGCAACTAAACAATCTCACACACACTCACAAACAAGAGGAACGCACTGAGTTAAACCAGTCTGTCTCTGAACCTGAAGCTATTCATGGGACACACATCCTAAAATAACCTGCCGCTCCAGACGCTCACAGGTGGAAAATCACTGAGCAGCAGCTGACACACACATACACACACACTGCTGATCTTCATCACTGGATCTGCTATAACACACACACACGTGTCTCAGAGAATGTTCCAGAAACACTTCTGTCAGAAAACTCACTCACTCTCAAGAACTTACGGAGAATCTGATGGATCAGCGTCTCGACATGAGGAGAACACGACACTGAGTCAAACTGAGGAGAGAGAGAGAGACAGAGAGAGAGACAGAGAGAGAGAGAGGGAGAGAGAGACAGAGAGAGGGAGAGAGAGAGAGACAGAGAGAGGGAGAGAGAGAGAGAGACAGAGACAGAGAGAGGGAGAGAGAGACAGAGAGAGGGAGAGAGAGAGAGAGAGACAGAGACAGAGAGAGGGAGAGAGAGACAGAGACAGAGAGAGAGAGAGAGAGACAGAGACAGAGAGAGGGAGAGAGAGAGAGAGACAGAGAGAGAGACAGAGAGAGCGACAGAGAGAGAGACAGAGAGAGGGAGAGAGAGACAGAGACAGAGAGAGGAAGAGAGAGAGAGAGACAGAGAGAGGGAGAGAGAGACAGAGAGAGGGAGAGAGAGAGAGACAGAGAGAGAGAGAGAGAGAGAGACAGAGAGAGAGAGAGAGAGAGAGAGAGAGAGAGAGAGAGAGAGAGAGAGAGAGAGAGAGAGAGAGAGAGAGAGAGACAGAGAGTGTGTATATGTATGATGATTTACTGTAAAAAATTATAAATGCTTTGGCAATACATTGATACAATCGTCATGGAAATAAAGCTAATTTTGAATTGAATTTGAATTGAATTAATAGAGAGAGAGAGAGAAAGTGTGTGTGTGTGTGTGTTACAGCAGATCCAGTGATGAAGATCAGCAGTGTGTGTGTGTGTTACAGCAGATCCAGTGATGAAGATCAGCAGTGTGTGTGTGTGTGTGTGTGTGTGTGTGTGTGTGTGTGTGTGTGTGTGTGTGTGTGTTACAGCAGATCCAGTGATGAAGATCAGCAGAGGAGTGTGTGTGAGTTGCAGTGACACACACAGATCGAGTCAAAGATACAATGTTTGCACTCTTACACTGTTAGAGTAACACGTGTGTGTGTGTGTGTGTGTGTGTGTGTGTGTGTGTGTGTGTGTGTGTGTGTGTGTGTGTGTGTGTGTGTATGTGTGTGTGTGTGGTTGTTTGTTTGTGTCTGTCTGTCTGACTGAATGAGAGAGAAAGAGAATGTTTGTGTGCGTGTGTGTGTGTGTGTGTGTGTGTGTGTGTGTGTGTGTGTGTTTAAACGGTGATTCGTTCGTGTCTCTTCTTACCGCAACGAGCCGCTTCAGTCCTTCATGTTCGACATACAGAAGATTAACGCGAAGATGAAGATGATGAAGATCGCGATTGATTCCAGTGTTGTTCTCTCTCTCTCTCTCACTCTCTCTCTGTGGATCTGCAGTTTTACCGGCGCACACGGAATAAACGCGCAGCGGAATCACGCGATCACCGGATCTCCACATTAAACAGGGAACCCCGGGAATATCAAGCGCACTACCGGCTGTAAACGATCGTTAAACACTAAACTCGTGAAGGAAGTGTGTAAAGCCGAGCAGAGTTACGGTCAACCGTGAGCTTGATGAATAACGAGCGAGTAATGTCTCCCTCTAGAGGTCACATGACAGAAGCGATTATAACCGTGTTGTTCACCGTCTCATCTGATAATAACGCATATCCAGCTGATAATAATAACCCGTGACGGAACATTACAAGACATCTTACGTACGCGATACAGACCCGATCCGCGTTTCCATGGACGCCGATATTCCACACATCCGGGACGCGCTGCTGAACCCGGAAACAGAACCCCACTTTGACTGACAGCTGCAGACCTCACAGACACAGCGCATCTCAACGACTCACTCAGTCATGATTCCGATGCGGATCGGCTGAGAGCGAACGGCTGATCTGACGGTTCCGTGGGACTGCGCGGTGAGTGACGACGCGCGTGTGTGTGTGTGTGTGTGTGTGTGTGTGGGTGGTGCTGATGCTGATGTGGTTCTGACCCGCTTCAGATGTCTCTGGCTCAGCGGGTTCTGCTGACCTGGATCTTCTCGCTCGTGTTCCTCATCCTGCTGGTTCTGAAGCTGGATGGGAAGGTGAAGTGGAGCTGGTTCCTGATTTTCCTGCCGGTGTGGGTCCTGGATGGGCTTCTGCTGCTGCTGCTGGGGGTGAAGGTGGCGGGCCGGTGCCGGGCCGGGTTCGACCCGCGGCTCAAGGTCTGGTACCTTCTGGCGCTGATGATGAAGCTGGGCTTCTGTGTGACTCTGTGCGCACGACTGGAGCAGATCATCATCCTCAGGCCACTCTTCATCTGTGTGCCACTGTGGGGCCTCTTAACCGGAGCCCTGATCCAGCTGGGCATCAACATGAGGAGCGACTGATATTCACACACACACACACACACACACACACACACACACACACACACACACACACACACACACACACACACACTCACTCACTGACCGGAGCCCTGATCCAGCTGGGCATCAACATGAGGAGCGACTGATACTCACACACACACACACACACACACACACACACACACACACACACACACACACACACACACACACACATACACACACACACACACACACACACACACACTCACTCACCGGAGCCCTGATCCAGCTGGTTATCAACATGAGGAGCGACTGATACTCACACACACACACACACACACACACACACACACACACACACACACTCACACACACACACACACACACACACACACACACACACACACACACACACACACTCACTCACTGACCGGAGCCCTGATCCAGGTTGGCTTCAACATTAGGAGCGACTGATACTCACACACACACACACACACACACACACACACACACACACACACACACACACACACACACACACACACTCACTCACTGACCGGAGCCCTGATCCAGGTTGGCTTCAACATTAGGAGCGACTGATACTCACACTCACACACACACACACACACACACACACACACACACACACACACACACACACACACACACACACACTCACTCACTGACCGGAGCCCTGATCCAGCTGGGCATCAACATGAGGAGCGACTGATACTCACACACACACACACACACACACACACACACACACACACACACACACACACACACACACACACACACATACACACACACACACAAACACACACACACACACACACTCACTCACCGGAGCCCTGATCCAGCTGGTTATCAACATGAGGAGCGACTGATACTCACACACACACACACACACACACACACACACACACACACACACACACACACACACTCACACACACACACACATACACACACACACACACACTCACTCACTGACCGGAGCCCTGATCCAGGTTGGCTTCAACATTAGGAGCGACTGATACTCTCACACACACACACGGTCACACACACGGTCACACACATATATAAACACATTCAACACACAAATCGGACTCTTAAAGTTTGATATTTGTACATTTCATTTCAGGTTCAGTTTATTTCTTTTGTTTTCATCGTGTAAATATATTTCCATGTTCTGTCGCTGAAATGCAGGTTTAGTTTCTCATGTTTATTTCCTGAACCTGACGTTCTTTAATTGATGAGAGCAGAAACACACAATCCTGAATAAACCAACATAAACGTCTGTTTTCCTCTCCTCATTCATCATAGCGTCTGAAGGATTTCTTAGTCCAACATCCAGCGTGTACAGCCAATCACAACTGCATATGCTAATGAAGGTCAAAGGTCATGTTTATTTCTAATCATAACCCCAAAATCCTAACCTGACCCAATGACCTGATGAAGTAGTTATGATATTTGCAGTGCAGTATATTAGTATATTTGCAGTGCAGTATATTAGTATATTTGCAGTACAGTATATTAGTATATTTGCAGTACAGTATATTAGTATATTTGCAGGACAGTATATTAGTATATTTGCAGTGCAGTATATTAGTATATTTGCAGTACAGTATATTAGTATATTTGCAGTACAGTATATTAGTATATTTGCAGTACAGTATATTAGTATATTTGCAGTGCAGTATATTAGTATATTTGCAGGACAGTATATTAGTATATTTGCAGTACAGTATATTAGTATATTTGCAGTACAGTATATTAGTATATTTGCAGGACAGTATATTAGTATATTTGCAGTACAGTATATTAGTATATTTGCAGTACAGTATATTAGTATATTTGCAGTACAGTATATTAGTATATTTGCAGTACAGTATATTAGTATATTTGCAGGACAGTATATTAGTATATTTGCAGTGCAGTATATTAGTATATTTGCAGGACAGTATATTAGTATATTTGCAGTACAGTATATTAGTATATTTGCAGTGCAGTATATTAGTATATTTGCAGGACAGTATATTAGTATATTTGCAGTACAGTATATTAGTATATTTGCAGTACAGTATATTAGTATATTTGCAGTACAGTATATTAGTATATTTGCAGTGCAGTATATTAGTATATTTGCAGGACAGTATATTAGTATATTTGCAGTACAGTATATTAGTATATTTGCAGTACAGTATATTAGTATATTTGCAGTGCAGTATATTAGTATATTTGCAGTACAGTATATTAGTATATTTGCAGTGCAGTATATTAGTATATTTGCAGTACAGTATATTAGTATATTTGCAGTACAGTATATTAGTATATTTGCAGTACAGTATATTAGTATATTTGCAGTGCAGTATATTAGTATATTTGCAGTACAGTATATTAGTATATTTGCAGTGCAGTATATTAGTATATTTGCAGTACAGTATATTAGTATATTTGCAGTACAGTATATTAGTATATTTGCAGTGCAGTATATTAGTATATTTGCAGTACAGTATATTAGTATATTTGCAGTGCAGTATATTAGTATATTTGCAGTACAGTATATTAGTATATTTGCAGTACAGTATATTAGTATATTTGCAGTACAGTATATTAGTATATTTGCAGTGCAGTATATTAGTATATTTGCAGTACAGTATATTAGTATATTTGCAGTGCAGTATATTAGTATATTTGCAGTACAGTATATTAGTATATTTGCAGTACAGTATATTAGTATATTTGCAGTGCAGTATATTAGTATATTTGCAGTACAGTATATTAGTATATTTGCAGTACAGTATATTAGTATATTTGCAGTACAGTATATTAGTATATTTGCAGTGCAGTATATTAGTATATTTGCAGTACAGTATATTAGTATATTTGCAGTACAGTATATTAGTATATTTGCAGTACAGTATATTAGTATATTTGCAGTGCAGTATATTAGTATATTTGCAGTACAGTATATTAGTATATTTGCAGTGCAGTATATTAGTATATTTGCAATACAGTATATTAGTATATTTGCAGTGCAGTATATTAGTATATTTGCAGTGCAGTATATTAGTATATTTGCAATACAGTATATTAGTATATTTGCAGGACAGTATATTAGTATATTTGCAGTGCAGTATATTAGTATATTTGCAGTGCAGTATATTAGTATATTTGCAATACAGTATATTAGTATATTTGCAGGACAGTATATTAGTATATTTGCAGTGCAGTATATTAGTATATTTGCAATACAGTATATTAGTATATTTGCAGTACAGTATATTAGTATATTTGCATGACGGTATATTAGTATATTAGCATGACGGTATATTAGTATATCTGCAGTGCAGTATATTAGTATATTTGCAGTGCAGTATATTAGTATATTTGCAATACAGTATATTAGTATATTTGCAGGACAGTATATTAGTATATTTGCAGTGCAGTATATTAGTATATTTGCAGTGCAGTATATTAGTATATTTGCAATACAGTATATTAGTATATTTGCAGGACAGTATATTAGTATATTTGCAGTGCAGTATATTAGTATATTTGCAATACAGTATATTAGTATATTTGCAGTACAGTATATTAGTATATTTGCATGACGGTATATTAGTATATTAGCATGACGGTATATTAGTATATCTGCAGTGCAGTATATTAGTATATTTGCAGTACAGTATATTAGTATATTTGCAGTACAGTATATTAGTATATTTGCAGTGCAGTATATTAGTATATTTGCAGTACAGTATATTAGTATATTTGCAGTGCAGTATATTAGTATATTTGCAGTACAGTATATTAGTATATTTGCAGTACAGTATATTAGTATATTTGCAGTGCAGTATATTAGTATATTTGCAGTACAGTATATTAGTATATTTGCAGTACAGTATATTAGTATATTTGCAGTACAGTATATTAGTATATTTGCAGTGCAGTATATTAGTATATTTGCAGTACAGTATATTAGTATATTTGCAGTACAGTATATTAGTATATTTGCAGTACAGTATATTAGTATATTTGCAGTGCAGTATATTAGTATATTTGCAGTACAGTATATTAGTATATTTGCAGTGCAGTATATTAGTATATTTGCAGTACAGTATATTAGTATATTTGCAGTACAGTATATTAGTATATTTGCAGTGCAGTATATTAGTATATTTGCAGTACAGTATATTAGTATATTTGCAGTGCAGTATATTAGTATATTTGCAGTGCAGTATATTAGTATATTTGCAGTACAGTATATTAGTATATTTGCAGTACAGTATATTAGTATATTTGCAGTACAGTATATTAGTATATTTGCAGTACAGTATATTAGTATATTTGCAGTGCAGTATATTAGTATATTTGCAGTACAGTATATTAGTATATTTGCAGTACAGTATATTAGTATATTTGCAGTGCAGTATATTAGTATATTTGCAGTACAGTATATTAGTATATTTGCAGTGCAGTATATTAGTATATTTGCAGTGCAGTATATTAGTATATTTGCAATACAGTATATTAGTATATTTGCAGTGCAGTATATTAGTATATTTGCAGTACAGTATATTAGTATATTTGCAGTGCAGTATATTAGTATATTTGCAGTACAGTATATTAGTATATTTGCAGTACAGTATATTAGTATATTTGCAGTACAGTATATTAGTATATTTGCAGTACAGTATATTAGTATATTTGCAGTGCAGTATATTAGTATATTTGCAGTACAGTATATTAGTATATTTGCAGTACAGTATATTAGTATATTTGCAGTGCAGTATATTAGTATATTTGCAGTACAGTATATTAGTATATTTGCAGTGCAGTATATTAGTATATTTGCAGTGCAGTATATTAGTATATTTGCAGTACAGTATATTAGTATATTTGCAGTGCAGTATATTAGTATATTTGCAGTACAGTATATTAGTATATTTGCAGTGCAGTATATTAGTATATTTGCAGTGCAGTATATTAGTATATTTGCAGTGCAGTATATTAGTATATTTGCAGTACAGTATATTAGTATATTTGCAGTGCAGTATATTAGTATATTTGCAGTGCAGTATATTTGCAGTGCAGTATATTAGTATATTTGCAGTGCAGTATATTAGTATATTTGCAGTGCAGTATATTAGTATATTTGCAGTGCAGTATATTAGTATATTTGCAGTGCAGTATATTTGCAGTGCAGTATATTAGTATATTTGCAGTGCAGTATATTAGTATATTTGCAGTGCAGTATATTAGTATATTTGCAGTACAGTATATTAGTATATTTGCAGTACAGTATATTAGTATATTTGCAGTGCAGTATATTAGTATATTTGCAGTACAGTATATTAGTATATTTGCAGTGCAGTATATTAGTATATTTGCAGTGCAGTATATTAGTATATTTGCAGTACAGTATATTAGTATATTTGCAGTACAGTATATTAGTATATTTGCAGTACAGTATATTAGTATATTTGCAGTACAGTATATTAGTATATTTGCAGTGCAGTATATTAGTATATTTGCAGTACAGTATATTAGTATATTTGCAGTACAGTATATTAGTATATTTGCAGTGCAGTATATTAGTATATTTGCAGTACAGTATATTAGTATATTTGCAGTGCAGTATATTAGTATATTTGCAGTGCAGTATATTAGTATATTTGCAATACAGTATATTAGTATATTTGCAGTGCAGTATATTAGTATATTTGCAGTACAGTATATTAGTATATTTGCAGTGCAGTATATTAGTATATTTGCAGTACAGTATATTAGTATATTTGCAGTACAGTATATTAGTATATTTGCAGTACAGTATATTAGTATATTTGCAGTACAGTATATTAGTATATTTGCAGTGCAGTATATTAGTATATTTGCAGTACAGTATATTAGTATATTTGCAGTACAGTATATTAGTATATTTGCAGTGCAGTATATTAGTATATTTGCAGTACAGTATATTAGTATATTTGCAGTGCAGTATATTAGTATATTTGCAGTGCAGTATATTAGTATATTTGCAGTACAGTATATTAGTATATTTGCAGTGCAGTATATTAGTATATTTGCAGTACAGTATATTAGTATATTTGCAGTGCAGTATATTAGTATATTTGCAGTGCAGTATATTAGTATATTTGCAGTGCAGTATATTAGTATATTTGCAGTACAGTATATTAGTATATTTGCAGTGCAGTATATTAGTATATTTGCAGTGCAGTATATTTGCAGTGCAGTATATTAGTATATTTGCAGTGCAGTATATTAGTATATTTGCAGTGCAGTATATTAGTATATTTGCAGTGCAGTATATTAGTATATTTGCAGTGCAGTATATTTGCAGTGCAGTATATTAGTATATTTGCAGTGCAGTATATTAGTATATTTGCAGTGCAGTATATTTGCAGTGCAGTATATTAGTATATTTGCAGTGCAGTATATTAGTATATTTGCAGTGCAGTATATTTGCAGTGCAGTATATTAGTATATTTGCAGTGCAGTATATTAGTATATTTGCAGTACAGTATATTAGTATATTTGCAGTGCAGTATATTAGTATATTTGCAGTACAGTATATTAGTATATTTGCAGTACAGTATATTAGTATATTTGCAGTACAGTATATTAGTATATTTGCAGTGCAGTATATTAGTATATTTGCAGTGCAGTATATTAGTATATTTGCAGTGCAGTATATTTGCAGTGCAGTATATTAGTATATTTGCAGTGCAGTATATTAGTATATTTGCAGTGCAGTATATTTGCAGTGCAGTATATTAGTATATTTGCAGTACAGTATATTTGCAGTGCAGTATATTAGTATATTTGCATGACGGTATATTAGTATATTTGCAGTGCAGTATATTAGTATATTTGCAGTACAGTATATTTGCAGTGCAGTATATTAGTATATTTGCAGTGCAGTATATTAGTATATTTGCAGTACAGTATATTAGTATATTTGCAGTACAGTATATTAGTATATTTGCAGTACAGTATATTAGTATATTTGCAGTGCAGTATATTAGTATATTTGCAGTACAGTATATTAGTATATTTGCAGTACAGTATATTAGTATATTTGCAGTGCAGTATATTAATATATTTGCAGTACAGTATATTAGTATATTTGCAGTACAGTATATTAGTATATTTGCAGTACAGTATATTAGTATATTTGCAGTGCAGTATATTAATATATTTGCAGTACAGTATATTAGTATATTTGCAGTACAGTATATTAGTATATTTGCAGTACAGTATATTAGTATATTTGCAGTGCAGTATATTAGTATATTTGCAATACAGTATATTAGTATATTTGCAATACAGTATATTAGTATATTTGCAATACAGTATATTAGTATATTTGCAGTGCAGTATATTAGTATATTTGCAGTACAGTATATTAGTATATTTGCAGTACAGTATATTAGTATATTTGCAGTACAGTATATTAGTATATTTGCAGTGCAGTATATTAGTATATTTGCAGTACAGTATATTAGTATATTTGCAGGACAGTATATTAGTATATTTGCAATACAGTATATTAGTATATTTGCAGTGCAGTATATTAGTATATTTGCAGTGCAGTATATTAGTATATTTGCAGTACAGTATATTAGTATATTTGCAGTACAGTATATTAGTATATTTGCAGTGCAGTATATTAGTATATTTGCAGTGCAGTATATTAGTATATTTGCAGGACAGTATATTAGTATATTTGCAGTACAGTATATTAGTCTATTTGCAGTACAGTATATTAGTATATTTGCAGTGCAGTATATTAGTATATTTGCAGGACAGTATATTAGTATATTTGCAGTACAGTATATTAGTCTATTTGCAGTACAGTATATTAGTATATTTGCAGTGCAGTATATTAGTATATTTGCAGTACAGTATATTAGTATATTTGCAGTACAGTATATTAGTATATTTGCAATACAGTATATTAGTATATTTGCAGTACAGTATATTAGTATATTTGCAGTGCAGTATATTAGTATATTTGCAGTACAGTATATTAGTATATTTGCAGTGCAGTATATTAGTATATTTGCAGGACAGTATATTAGTATATTTGCAGTGCAGTATATTAGTATATTTGCAGTGCAGTATAAGTATATTTGCAGTACAGTATATTAGTATATTTGCAGTACAGTATATTAGTATATTTGCAGTACAGTATATTAGTATATTTGCAGTGCAGTATATTAGTATATCTGCAGTGCAGTATATTAGTATATTTGCAGGACAGTATATTAGTATATTTGCAGTGCAGTATAAGTATATTTGCAGTACAGTATATTAGTATATTTGCAGTACAGTATATTAGTATATTTGCAGTACAGTATATTAGTATATTTGCAGTGCAGTATATTAGTATATCTGCAGTGCAGTATATTAGTATATTTGCAGGACAGTATATTAGTATATTTGCAGTGCAGTATATTAGTATATTTGCAATACAGTATATTAGTATATTTGCAGTGCAGTATATTAGTATATTTGCAGTGCAGTATATTAGTATATTTGCAGTGCAGTATATTAGTATATTTGCAGTACAGTATATTAGTATATTTGCAGGACAGTATATTAGTATATTTGCAGTGCAGTATATTAGTATATTTGCAGTGCAGTATATTTGCAGTGCAGTATATTAGTATATTTGCAGTACAGTATATTTGCAGTGCAGTATATTAGTATATTTGCAGTAAAGTATATTAGTATATTTGCAGTACAGTATATTTGCAGTGCAGTATATTAGTATATTTGCAGTGCAGTATATTAGTATATTTGCAGTACAGTATATTTGCAGTGCAGTATATTAGTATATTTGCAGTGCAGTATATTAGTATATTTGCAGTACAGTATATTTGCAGTGCAGTATATTAGTATATTTGCAGTGCAGTATATTAGTATATTTGCAGTTCAGTATATTAGTATATTTGCAGGACAGTATATTAGTATATTTGCAGTGCAGTATATTAGTATATTTGCAGGACAGTATATTAGTATATTTGCAGTGCAGTATATTAGTATATTTGCAGTGCAGTATATTTGCAGTGCAGTATATTAGTATATCTGCAGTGCAGTATATTAGTATATTTGCAGGACAGTATATTAGTATATTTGCAGTGCAGTATATTAGTATATTTGCAATACAGTATATTAGTATATTTGCAGTGCAGTATATTAGTATATTTGCAGTACAGTATATTAGTATATTTGCATGACGGTATATTAGTATATTTGCAGTGCAGTATATTAGTATATTTGCAGGACAGTATATTAGTATATTTGCAGTGCAGTATATTAGTATATTTGCAGTGCAGTATATTTGCAGTGCAGTATATTAGTATATTTGCAGTACAGTATATTTGCAGTGCAGTATATTAGTATATTTGCAGTACAGTATATTAGTATATTTGCAGTACAGTATATTTGCAGTGCAGTATATTAGTATATTTGCAGTACAGTATATTTGCAGTGCAGTATATTAGTATATTTGCAGTGCAGTATATTAGTATATTTGCAGTGCAGTATATTAGTATATTTGCAGGAGAGTATATTAGTATATTTGCAGTGCAGTATATTAGTATATTTGCAGGACAGTATATTAGTATATTTGCAGTGCAGTATATTAGTATATTTGCAGTGCAGTATATTTGCAGTGCAGTATATTAGTATATTTGCAGTACAGTATATTTGCAGTGCAGTATATTAGTATATTTGCAGTACAGTATTTTAGTATATTTGCAGTGCAGTATATTAGTATATTTGCAGTACAGTATATTAGTATATTTGCAGTGCAGTATATTAGTATATTTGCAGTACAGTATATTAGTATATTTGCAGTGCAGTATATTAGTATATTTGCAGTGCAGTATATTAGTATATTTGCAGTGCAGTATATTAGTATATTTGCAGTGCAGTATATTAGTATATTTGCAGTACAGTATATTAGTATATTTGCAGTGCAGTATATTAGTATATTTGCAGTACAGTATATTAGTATATTTGCAGGACAGTATATTAGTATATTTGCAGTGCAGTATATTAGTATATTTGCAGGACAGTATATTAGTATATTTGCAGTGCAGTATATTAGTATATTTGCAGTGCAGTATATTTGCAGTGCAGTATATTAGTATATTTGCAGTACAGTATATTAGTATATTTGCAGTACAGTATTTTAGTATATTTGCAGTGCAGTATATTAGTATATTTGCAGTACAGTATATTAGTATATTTGCAGTGCAGTATATTAGTATATTTGCAGTACAGTATATTAGTATATTTGCAGTGCAGTATATTAGTATATTTGCAGTGCAGTATATTAGTATATTTGCAGTGCAGTATATTAGTATATTTGCAGTGCAGTATATTAGTATATTTGCAGGACAGTATATTAGTATATTTGCAGTGCAGTATATTAGTATATTTGCAGTGCAGTATATTTGCAGTGCAGTATATTAGTATATTTGCAGTACAGTATATTTGCAGTGCAGTATATTAGTATATTTGCAGGACAGTATATTAGTATATTTGCAGTGCAGTATATTAGTATATTTGCAGTACAGTATATTAGTATATTTGCAGTGCAGTATATTAGTATATTTGCAGGACAGTATATTAGTATATTTGCAGTGCAGTATATTAGTATATTTGCATGACGGTATATTAGTATATTTGCAGTGCAGTATATTAGTATATTTGCAGTGCAGTATATTTGCAGTGCAGTATATTAGTATATTTGCAGTACAGTATATTTGCAGTGCAGTATATTAGTATATTTGCAGTGCAGTATATTTGCAGTGCAGTATATTAGTATATTTGCAGTACAGTATATTTGCAGTGCAGTATATTAGTATATTTGCAGTGCAGTATATTTGCAGTGCAGTATATTAGTATATTTGCAGTACAGTATATTAGTATATTTGCAGTACAGTATATTAGTATATTTGCAGTACAGTATATTAGTATATTTGCATGACGGTATATTAGTATATTTGCAGTACAGTATATTAGTATATTTGCAGTACAGTATATTAGTACATTTGCAGTGCAGTATATTAGTATATTTGCAGTGCAGTATATTAGTATATTTGCAGTGCAGTATATTAGTATATTTGCAGGACAGTATATTAGTATATTTGCAGTGCAGTATATTAGTATATTTGCAGTGCAGTATATTTGCAGTGCAGTATATTAGTATATTTGCAGTACAGTATATTTGCAGTGCAGTATATTAGTATATTTGCAGGACAGTATATTAGTATATTTGCAGTGCAGTATATTAGTATATTTGCAGTACAGTATATTAGTATATTTGCAGTGCAGTATATTAGTATATTTGCAGGACAGTATATTAGTATATTTGCAGTGCAGTATATTAGTATATTTGCATGACGGTATATTAGTATATTTGCAGTGCAGTATATTAGTATATTTGCAGTGCAGTATATTAGTATATTTGCAGTGCAGTATATTTGCAGTGCAGTATATTAGTATATTTGCAGTACAGTATATTTGCAGTGCAGTATATTAGTATATTTGCAGTACAGTATATTTGCAGTGCAGTATATTAGTATATTTGCAGTGCAGTATATTTGCAGTGCAGTATATTAGTATATTTGCAGTACAGTATATTAGTATATTTGCAGTACAGTATATTAGTATATTTGCAGGACAGTATATTAGTATATTTGCAGTGCAGTATATTAGTATATTTGCAGTACAGTATATTAGTATATTTGCAGTGCAGTATATTAGTATATTTGCAGGACAGTATATTAGTATATTTGCAGTGCAGTATATTAGTATATTTGCAGGACAGTATATTAGTATATTTGCAGTGCAGTATATTAGTATATTTGCAGTACAGTATATTTGCAGTGCAGTATATTAGTATATTTGCAGTACAGTATATTAGTATATTTGCATGACGGTATATTAGTATATTAGCATGACGGTATATTAGTATATTTCCAGTACAGTATATTAGTATATTTGCAGTGCAGTATATTAGTATATTTGCAATACAGTATATTAGTATATTTGCAGTACAGTATATTAGTATATTTGCAGTGCAGTATATTAGTATATTTGCAGTACAGTATATTAGTATATTTGCAGTGCAGTATATTAGTATATTTGCAATACAGTATATTAGTATATTTGCAGTACAGTATATTAGTATATTTGCAGTGCAGTATATTAGTATATTAGCATGACGGTATATTAGTATATTTGCAGTACAGTATATTAGTATATTTGCAGTGCAGTATATTAGTATATTTGCAATACAGTATATTAGTATATTTGCAGTACAGTATATTAGTATATTTGCAGTGCAGTATATTAGTATATTTGCAGTACAGTATATTAGTATATTTGCAGTGCAGTATATTAGTATATTTGCAATACAGTATATTAGTATATTTGCAGTACAGTATATTAGTATATTTGCAGGACAGTATATTAGTATATTTGCAGTACAGTATATTTGCAGTGCAGTATATTAGTATATTTGCAGTACAGTATATTAGTATATTTGCATTGCAGTATATTTGCAGTGCAGTATATTAGTATATTTGCAGTACAGTATATTTGCAGTGCAGTATATTAGTATATTTGCAGTACAGTATATTAGTATATTTGCATGACGGTATATTAGTATATTAGCATGACGGTATATTAGTATATTTGCAGTACAGTATATTAGTATATTTGCAGTACAGTATATTAGTATATTTGCAGTGCAGTATATTAGTATATTTGCAGTACAGTATATTAGTATATTTGCAGTACAGTATATTAGTATATTTGCAATACAGTATATTAGTATATTTGCAGTACAGTATATTAGTATATTTGCAGTGCAGTATATTAGTATATTTGCAGTACAGTATATTAGTATATTTGCAGTGCAGTATATTAGTATATTTGCAGGACAGTATATTAGTATATTTGCAGTGCAGTATATTAGTATATTTGCAGTGCAGTATAAGTATATTTGCAGTACAGTATATTAGTATATTTGCAGTACAGTATATTAGTATATTTGCAGTACAGTATATTAGTATATTTGCAGTGCAGTATATTAGTATATCTGCAGTGCAGTATATTAGTATATTTGCAGGACAGTATATTAGTATATTTGCAGTGCAGTATAAGTATATTTGCAGTACAGTATATTAGTATATTTGCAGTACAGTATATTAGTATATTTGCAGTACAGTATATTAGTATATTTGCAGTGCAGTATATTAGTATATCTGCAGTGCAGTATATTAGTATATTTGCAGGACAGTATATTAGTATATTTGCAGTGCAGTATATTAGTATATTTGCAATACAGTATATTAGTATATTTGCAGTGCAGTATATTAGTATATTTGCAGTGCAGTATATTAGTATATTTGCAGTGCAGTATATTAGTATATTTGCAGTACAGTATATTAGTATATTTGCAGGACAGTATATTAGTATATTTGCAGTGCAGTATATTAGTATATTTGCAGTGCAGTATATTTGCAGTGCAGTATATTAGTATATTTGCAGTACAGTATATTTGCAGTGCAGTATATTAGTATATTTGCAGTAAAGTATATTAGTATATTTGCAGTACAGTATATTTGCAGTGCAGTATATTAGTATATTTGCAGTGCAGTATATTAGTATATTTGCAGTACAGTATATTTGCAGTGCAGTATATTAGTATATTTGCAGTGCAGTATATTAGTATATTTGCAGTACAGTATATTTGCAGTGCAGTATATTAGTATATTTGCAGTGCAGTATATTAGTATATTTGCAGTTCAGTATATTAGTATATTTGCAGGACAGTATATTAGTATATTTGCAGTGCAGTATATTAGTATATTTGCAGGACAGTATATTAGTATATTTGCAGTGCAGTATATTAGTATATTTGCAGTGCAGTATATTTGCAGTGCAGTATATTAGTATATCTGCAGTGCAGTATATTAGTATATTTGCAGGACAGTATATTAGTATATTTGCAGTGCAGTATATTAGTATATTTGCAATACAGTATATTAGTATATTTGCAGTGCAGTATATTAGTATATTTGCAGTACAGTATATTAGTATATTTGCATGACGGTATATTAGTATATTTGCAGTGCAGTATATTAGTATATTTGCAGGACAGTATATTAGTATATTTGCAGTGCAGTATATTAGTATATTTGCAGTGCAGTATATTTGCAGTGCAGTATATTAGTATATTTGCAGTACAGTATATTTGCAGTGCAGTATATTAGTATATTTGCAGTACAGTATATTAGTATATTTGCAGTACAGTATATTTGCAGTGCAGTATATTAGTATATTTGCAGTACAGTATATTTGCAGTGCAGTATATTAGTATATTTGCAGTGCAGTATATTAGTATATTTGCAGTGCAGTATATTAGTATATTTGCAGGAGAGTATATTAGTATATTTGCAGTGCAGTATATTAGTATATTTGCAGGACAGTATATTAGTATATTTGCAGTGCAGTATATTAGTATATTTGCAGTGCAGTATATTTGCAGTGCAGTATATTAGTATATTTGCAGTACAGTATATTTGCAGTGCAGTATATTAGTATATTTGCAGTACAGTATTTTAGTATATTTGCAGTGCAGTATATTAGTATATTTGCAGTACAGTATATTAGTATATTTGCAGTGCAGTATATTAGTATATTTGCAGTACAGTATATTAGTATATTTGCAGTGCAGTATATTAGTATATTTGCAGTGCAGTATATTAGTATATTTGCAGTGCAGTATATTAGTATATTTGCAGTGCAGTATATTAGTATATTTGCAGTACAGTATATTAGTATATTTGCAGTGCAGTATATTAGTATATTTGCAGTACAGTATATTAGTATATTTGCAGGACAGTATATTAGTATATTTGCAGTGCAGTATATTAGTATATTTGCAGGACAGTATATTAGTATATTTGCAGTGCAGTATATTAGTATATTTGCAGTGCAGTATATTTGCAGTGCAGTATATTAGTATATTTGCAGTACAGTATATTAGTATATTTGCAGTACAGTATTTTAGTATATTTGCAGTGCAGTATATTAGTATATTTGCAGTACAGTATATTAGTATATTTGCAGTGCAGTATATTAGTATATTTGCAGTACAGTATATTAGTATATTTGCAGTGCAGTATATTAGTATATTTGCAGTGCAGTATATTAGTATATTTGCAGTGCAGTATATTAGTATATTTGCAGTGCAGTATATTAGTATATTTGCAGGACAGTATATTAGTATATTTGCAGTGCAGTATATTAGTATATTTGCAGTGCAGTATATTTGCAGTGCAGTATATTAGTATATTTGCAGTACAGTATATTTGCAGTGCAGTATATTAGTATATTTGCAGGACAGTATATTAGTATATTTGCAGTGCAGTATATTAGTATATTTGCAGTACAGTATATTAGTATATTTGCAGTGCAGTATATTAGTATATTTGCAGGACAGTATATTAGTATATTTGCAGTGCAGTATATTAGTATATTTGCATGACGGTATATTAGTATATTTGCAGTGCAGTATATTAGTATATTTGCAGTGCAGTATATTTGCAGTGCAGTATATTAGTATATTTGCAGTACAGTATATTTGCAGTGCAGTATATTAGTATATTTGCAGTGCAGTATATTTGCAGTGCAGTATATTAGTATATTTGCAGTACAGTATATTTGCAGTGCAGTATATTAGTATATTTGCAGTGCAGTATATTTGCAGTGCAGTATATTAGTATATTTGCAGTACAGTATATTAGTATATTTGCAGTACAGTATATTAGTATATTTGCAGTACAGTATATTAGTATATTTGCATGACGGTATATTAGTATATTTGCAGTACAGTATATTAGTATATTTGCAGTACAGTATATTAGTACATTTGCAGTGCAGTATATTAGTATATTTGCAGTGCAGTATATTAGTATATTTGCAGTGCAGTATATTAGTATATTTGCAGGACAGTATATTAGTATATTTGCAGTGCAGTATATTAGTATATTTGCAGTGCAGTATATTTGCAGTGCAGTATATTAGTATATTTGCAGTACAGTATATTTGCAGTGCAGTATATTAGTATATTTGCAGGACAGTATATTAGTATATTTGCAGTGCAGTATATTAGTATATTTGCAGTACAGTATATTAGTATATTTGCAGTGCAGTATATTAGTATATTTGCAGGACAGTATATTAGTATATTTGCAGTGCAGTATATTAGTATATTTGCATGACGGTATATTAGTATATTTGCAGTGCAGTATATTAGTATATTTGCAGTGCAGTATATTAGTATATTTGCAGTGCAGTATATTTGCAGTGCAGTATATTAGTATATTTGCAGTACAGTATATTTGCAGTGCAGTATATTAGTATATTTGCAGTACAGTATATTTGCAGTGCAGTATATTAGTATATTTGCAGTGCAGTATATTTGCAGTGCAGTATATTAGTATATTTGCAGTACAGTATATTAGTATATTTGCAGTACAGTATATTAGTATATTTGCAGGACAGTATATTAGTATATTTGCAGTGCAGTATATTAGTATATTTGCAGTACAGTATATTAGTATATTTGCAGTGCAGTATATTAGTATATTTGCAGGACAGTATATTAGTATATTTGCAGTGCAGTATATTAGTATATTTGCAGGACAGTATATTAGTATATTTGCAGTGCAGTATATTAGTATATTTGCAGGACAGTATATTTGCAGTGCAGTATATTAGTATATTTGCAGTACAGTATATTAGTATATTTGCATGACGGTATATTAGTATATTAGCATGACGGTATATTAGTATATTTCCAGTACAGTATATTAGTATATTTGCAGTGCAGTATATTAGTATATTTGCAATACAGTATATTAGTATATTTGCAGTACAGTATATTAGTATATTTGCAGTGCAGTATATTAGTATATTTGCAGTACAGTATATTAGTATATTTGCAGTGCAGTATATTAGTATATTTGCAATACAGTATATTAGTATATTTGCAGTACAGTATATTAGTATATTTGCAGTGCAGTATATTAGTATATTAGCATGACGGTATATTAGTATATTTGCAGTACAGTATATTAGTATATTTGCAGTGCAGTATATTAGTATATTTGCAATACAGTATATTAGTATATTTGCAGTACAGTATATTAGTATATTTGCAGTGCAGTATATTAGTATATTTGCAGTACAGTATATTAGTATATTTGCAGTGCAGTATATTAGTATATTTGCAATACAGTATATTAGTATATTTGCAGTACAGTATATTAGTATATTTGCAGGACAGTATATTAGTATATTTGCAGTACAGTATATTTGCAGTGCAGTATATTAGTATATTTGCAGTACAGTATATTAGTATATTTGCATTGCAGTATATTTGCAGTGCAGTATATTAGTATATTTGCAGTACAGTATATTTGCAGTGCAGTATATTAGTATATTTGCAGTACAGTATATTAGTATATTTGCATGACGGTATATTAGTATATTAGCATGACGGTATATTAGTATATTTGCAGTACAGTATATTAGTATATTTGCAGTACAGTATATTAGTATATTTGCAGTGCAGTATATTAGTATATTTGCAGTACAGTATATTAGTATATTTGCAGTACAGTATATTAGTATATTTGCAGTGCAGTATATTAGTATATTTGCAATACAGTATATTAGTATATTTGCAGTACAGTATATTAGTATATTTGCAGTGCAGTATATTAGTATATTTGCAGTACAGTATTTTAGTATATTTGCAGTGCAGTATATTAGTATATTTGCAGTGCAGTATATTTGCAGTGCAGTATATTAGTATATTTGCAGTACAGTATATTTGCAGTGCAGTATATTAGTATATTTGCAGTACAGTATATTAGTATATTTGCAGTGCAGTATATTAGTATATTTGCAGGACAGTATATTAGTATATTTGCAGTGCAGTATATTAGTATATTTGCATGACGGTATATTAGTATATTTGCAGTGCAGTATATTAGTATATTTGCAGTGCAGTATATTAGTATATTTGCAGTGCAGTATATTTGCAGTGCAGTATATTAGTATATTTGCAGTACAGTATATTTGCAGTGCAGTATATTAGTATATTTGCAGTGCAGTATATTTGCAGTGCAGTATATTAGTATATTTGCAGTACAGTATATTTGCAGTGCAGTATATTAGTATATTTGCAGTGCAGTATATTTGCAGTGCAGTATATTAGTATATTTGCAGTACAGTATATTAGTATATTTGCAGTACAGTATATTAGTATATTTGCAGTACAGTATATTAGTATATTTGCATGACGGTATATTAGTATATTTGCAGTACAGTATATTAGTATATTTGCAGTACAGTATATTAGTACATTTGCAGTGCAGTATATTAGTATATTTGCAGTGCAGTATATTAGTATATTTGCAGTGCAGTATATTAGTATATTTGCAGGACAGTATATTAGTATATTTGCAGTGCAGTATATTAGTATATTTGCAGTGCAGTATATTTGCAGTGCAGTATATTAGTATATTTGCAGTACAGTATATTTGCAGTGCAGTATATTAGTATATTTGCAGGACAGTATATTAGTATATTTGCAGTGCAGTATATTAGTATATTTGCAGTACAGTATATTAGTATATTTGCAGTGCAGTATATTAGTATATTTGCAGGACAGTATATTAGTATATTTGCAGTGCAGTATATTAGTATATTTGCATGACGGTATATTAGTATATTTGCAGTGCAGTATATTAGTATATTTGCAGTGCAGTATATTAGCATATTTGCAGTGCAGTATATTTGCAGTGCAGTATATTAGTATATTTGCAGTACAGTATATTTGCAGTGCAGTATATTAGTATATTTGCAGTACAGTATATTTGCAGTGCAGTATATTAGTATATTTGCAGTGCAGTATATTTGCAGTGCAGTATATTAGTATATTTGCAGTACAGTATATTAGTATATTTGCAGTACAGTATATTAGTATATTTGCAGGACAGTATATTAGTATATTTGCAGTGCAGTATATTAGTATATTTGTAGTGCAGTATATTTGCAGTGCAGTATATTAGTATATTTGCAGTGCAGTATATTAGTATATTTGCAGTACAGTATATTTGCAGTGCAGTATATTAGTATATTTGCAGTGCAGTATATTAGTATATTTGCAGTGCAGTATATTAGTATATTTGCAGGACAGTATATTAGTATATTTGCAGTACAGTATATTAGTATATTTGCAGTGCAGTATATTAGTATATTTGCAGTACAGTATATTAGTATATTTGCAGTGCAGTATATTAGTATATTTGCAGTACAGTATATTAGTATATTTGCAGTACAGTATATTAGTATATTTGCAGTGCAGTATATTAGTATATTTGCAGTACAGTATATTAGTATATTTGCAGTACAGTATATTAGTATATTTGCAGTGCAGTATATTAGTATATTTGCAGGACAGTATATTAGTATATTTGCAGTGCAGTATATTAGTATATTTGCAGGACAGTATATTAGTATATTTGCAGTGCAGTATATTTGCAGTGCAGTATATTAGTATATTTGCAGTACAGTATATTTGCAGTGCAGTATATTAGTATATTTGCAGTACAGTATATTAGTATATTTGCATGACGGTATATTAGTATATTAGCATGACGGTATATTAGTATATTTCCAGTACAGTATATTAGTATATTTGCAGTGCAGTATATTAGTATATTTGCAATACAGTATATTAGTATATTTGCAGTACAGTATATTAGTATATTTGCAGTGCAGTATATTAGTATATTTGCAGTACAGTATATTAGTATATTTGCAGTGCAGTATATTAGTATATTTGCAATACAGTATATTAGTATATTTGCAGTACAGTATATTAGTATATTTGCAGTGCAGTATATTAGTATATTAGCATGACGGTATATTAGTATATTTGCAGTACAGTATATTAGTATATTTGCAGTGCAGTATATTAGTATATTTGCAATACAGTATATTAGTATATTTGCAGTACAGTATATTAGTATATTTGCAGTACAGTATATTAGTATATTTGCAGTGCAGTATATTAGTATATTTGCAGTACGGTATATTAGTATATTTGCAGTGCAGTATATTAGTATATTTGCAATACAGTATATTAGTATATTTGCAGTACAGTATATTAGTATATTTGCAGGACAGTATATTAGTATATTTGCAGTACAGTATATTTGCAGTGCAGTATATTAGTATATTTGCAGTACAGTATATTAGTATATTTGCATGACGGTATATTAGTATATTAGCATGACGGTATATTAGTATATTTGCAGTACAGTATATTAGTATATTTGCAGTGCAGTATATTAGTATATTTGCAATACAGTATATTAGTATATTTGCAGTACAGTATATTAGTATATTTGCAGTGCAGTATATTAGTATATTTGCAGTACAGTATATTAGTATATTTGCAGTACAGTATATTAGTATATTTGCAGTACAGTATATTAGTATATTTGCAGTACAGTATATTAGTATATTTGCAGTACAGTATATTAGTATATTTGCAGTGCAGTATATTAGTATATTTGCAGTACAGTATATTAGTATATTTGCAGTACAGTATATTAGTATATTTGCAGTGCAGTATATTAGTATATTTGCAGGACAGTATATTAGTATATTTGCAGTACAGTATATTAGTATATTTGCAGTGCAGTATATTAGTATATTTGCAGTACAGTATATTAGTATATTTGCAGTACAGTATATTAGTATATTTGCAGTGCAGTATATTAGTATATTTGCAGGACAGTATATTAGTATATTTGCAGTGCAGTATATTAGTATATTTGCAGGACAGTATATTAGTATATTTGCAGTGCAGTATATTTGCAGTGCAGTATATTAGTATATTTGCAGTACAGTATATTTGCAGTGCAGTATATTAGTATATTTGCAGTACAGTATATTAGTATATTTGCATGACGGTATATTAGTATATTAGCATGACGGTATATTAGTATATTTCCAGTACAGTATATTAGTATATTTGCAGTGCAGTATATTAGTATATTTGCAATACAGTATATTAGTATATTTGCAGTACAGTATATTAGTATATTTGCAGTGCAGTATATTAGTATATTTGCAGTACAGTATATTAGTATATTTGCAGTGCAGTATATTAGTATATTTGCAATACAGTATATTAGTATATTTGCAGTACAGTATATTAGTATATTTGCAGTGCAGTATATTAGTATATTAGCATGACGGTATATTAGTATATTTGCAGTACAGTATATTAGTATATTTGCAGTGCAGTATATTAGTATATTTGCAATACAGTATATTAGTATATTTGCAGTACAGTATATTAGTATATTTGCAGTACAGTATATTAGTATATTTGCAGTGCAGTATATTAGTATATTTGCAGTACGGTATATTAGTATATTTGCAGTAAAGTATATTAGTATATTTGCAATACAGTATATTAGTATATTTGCAGTACAGTATATTAGTATATTTGCAGGACAGTATATTAGTATATTTGCAGTACAGTATATTTGCAGTGCAGTATATTAGTATATTTGCAGTACAGTATATTAGTATATTTGCATGACGGTATATTAGTATATTAGCATGACGGTATATTAGTATATTTGCAGTACAGTATATTAGTATATTTGCAGTGCAGTATATTAGTATATTTGCAATACAGTATATTAGTATATTTGCAGTACAGTATATTAGTATATTTGCAGTGCAGTATATTAGTATATTTGCAGTACAGTATATTAGTATATTTGCAGTACAGTATATTAGTATATTTGCAGTACAGTATATTAGTATATTTGCAGTACAGTATATTAGTATATTTGCAGTACAGTATATTAGTATATTTGCAGTGCAGTATATTAGTATATTTGCAGTACAGTATATTAGTATATTTGCAGTACAGTATATTAGTATATTTGCAGTGCAGTATATTAGTATATTTGCAGGACAGTATATTAGTATATTTGCAGTACAGTATATTAGTATATTTGCAGTGCAGTATATTAGTATATTTGCAGTACAGTATATTAGTATATTTGCAGTGCAGTATATTAGTATATTTGCAGTACAGTATATTAGTATATTTGCAGTGCAGTATATTAGTATATTTGCAATACAGTATATTAGTATATTTGCAGTACAGTATATTAGTATATTTGCAGTGCAGTATATTAGTATATTTGCAGTGCAGTATATTAGTATATTTGCAGTGCAGTATATTAGTATATTTGCAGTACAGTATATTAGTATATTTGCAGTGCAGTATATTAGTATATTTGCAATACAGTATATTAGTATATTTGCAGTGCAGTATATTAGTATATTTGCAATACAGTATATTAGTATATTTGCAGTACAGTATATTAGTATATTTGCAGTGCAGTATATTAGTATATTTGCAGTGCAGTATATTAGTATATTTGCAATACAGTATATTAGTATATTTGCAGTACAGTATATTAGTATATTTGCAATACAGTATATTAGTATATTTGCAATACAGTATATTAGTATATTTGCAGTACAGTATATTAGTATATTTGCAGTGCAGTATATTAGTATATTTGCAATACAGTATATTAGTATATTTGCAATACAGTATATTAGTATATTTGCAGTGCAGTATATTAGTATATTTGCAATACAGTATATTAGTATATTTGCAATACAGTATATTAGTATATTTGCAGTACAGTATATTAGTATATTTGCAATACAGTATATTAGTATATTTGCAGTGCAGTATATTAGTATATTTGCAATACAGTATATTAGTATATTTGCAATACAGTATATTAGTATATTTGCAATACAGTATATTAGTATATTTGCAATACAGTATATTAGTATATTTGCAGTACAGTATATTAGTATATTTGCAATACAGTATATTAGTATATTTGCAATACAGTATATTAGTATATTTGCAGTGCAGTATATTAGTATATTTGCAGTGCAGTATATTAGTATATTTGCAGTACAGTATATTAGTATATTTGCAGTGCAGTATATTAGTATATTTGCAATACAGTATATTAGTATATTTGCAATACAGTATATTAGTATATTTGCAATACAGTATATTAGTATATTTGCAGTGCAGTATATTAGTATATTTGCAGTACAGTATATTAGTATATTTGCAATACAGTATATTAGTATATTTGCAATACAGTATATTAGTATATTTGCAGTGCAGTATATTAGTATATTTGCAGTACAGTATATTAGTATATTTGCAGTGCAGTATATTAGTATATTTGCAATACAGTATATTAGTATATTTGCAATACAGTATATTAGTATATTTGCAATACAGTATATTAGTATATTTGCAGTGCAGTATATTAGTATATTTGCAGTACAGTATATTAGTATATTTGCAGTACAGTATATTAGTATATTTGCAATACAGTATATTAGTATATTTGCAGTACAGTATATTAGTATATTTGCAGTGCAGTATATTAGTATATTTGCAGTACAGTATATTAGTATATTTGCAGTGCAGTATATTAGTATATTTGCAATACAGTATATTAGTATATTTGCAGTACAGTATATTAGTATATTTGCAGTGCAGTATATTAGTATATTTGCAGTGCAGTATATTAGTATATTTGCAGTGCAGTATATTAGTATATTTGCAGTACAGTATATTAGTATATTTGCAGTGCAGTATATTAGTATATTTGCAATACAGTATATTAGTATATTTGCAGTGCAGTATATTAGTATATTTGCAGTACAGTATATTAGTATATTTGCAGTACAGTATATTAGTATATTTGCAGTGCAGTATATTAGTATATTTGCAGTGCAGTATATTAGTATATTTGCAGTGCAGTATATTAGTATATTTGCAGTACAGTATATTAGTATATTTGCAGTGCAGTATATTAGTATATTTGCAATACAGTATATTAGTATATTTGCAGTGCAGTATATTAGTATATTTGCAGTACAGTATATTAGTATATTTGCAGTGCAGTATATTAGTATATTTGCAGTGCAGTATATTAGTATATTTGCAGTGCAGTATATTAGTATATTTGCAGTGCAGTATATTAGTATATTTGCAGTACAGTATATTAGTATATTTGCAGTGCAGTATATTAGTATATTTGCAGTGCAGTATATTAGTATATTTGCAGTGCAGTATATTAGTATATTTGCAATACAGTATATTAGTATATTTGCAGTGCAGTATATTAGTATATTTGCAGTACAGTATATTAGTATATTTGCAGTACAGTATATTAGTATATTTGCAGTGCAGTATATTAGTATATTTGCAGTGCAGTATATTAGTATATTTGCAATACAGTATATTAGTATATTTGCAGTGCAGTATATTAGTATATTTGCAGTGCAGTATATTAGTATATTTGCAGTGCAGTATATTAGTATATTTGCAATACAGTATATTAGTATATTTGCAGTGCAGTATATTAGTATATTTGCAGTGCAGTATATTAGTATATTTGCAGTACAGTATATTAGTATATTTGCAGTGCAGTATATTAGTATATTTGCAATACAGTATATTAGTATATTTGCAGTACAGTATATTAGTATATTTGCAGTACAGTATATTAGTATATTTGCAGTGCAGTATATTAGTATATTTGCAATACAGTATATTAGTATATTTGCAGGACAGTATATTAGTATATTTGCAGTGCAGTATATTAGTATATTTGCAGTGCAGTATAAGGTCACTAGGTGGCGCCATGGCTCCAGACTGATAGTTTGATGTGCAGTTTTACAGAGAACAGGAGATGGGTGTTTGATGAGGAGGAAACTGCTCAGGTTGGGTTATGAATCAACAATAAAATAACTTTCATCAAATTGAGTAGCTAACCAAGATCTATTAGATTAAGATATAAGTGAATAAAAGCACCTTCA
>NW_027508873.1:170000-225000 GCF_051911475.1 Siphateles boraxobius
GTGTGTGTGTGTTCAGCGTGTGTGTGTGTTCAGCGTGTGTGTGTGTTCAGCGTGTGTGTGTGTTCAGCGTGTGTGTGTGTTCAGTGTGTGTGTGCTCAGTGTGTGTGTGTTCAGTGTGTGTGTGTTCAGTGTGTGTGTGTGTTCAGTGTGTGTGTTCAGTGTGTCTGTGTGTGTGTGTGTTCAGCAAGTGTGTGCTCAGCGTGTGTTCAGTGTGTGTGTGTGTGTGTGTGTGTGTTCAGCAGGTGTGTGTTCAGCAGGTGTGTGTTCAGCAGGTGTGTGTTCAGCAGGTGTGTTCAGTGTGTGTGTGTGTGTGTTCAGTGTGTGTGTGTGTGTTCAGTGTGTGTGTGTTCAGTGTGTGTGTGTTCAGCAGGTGTGTGTTCAGCAGGTGTGTGTTCAGCAGGTGTGTGTGTGTTCAGCAGGTGTGTGTGTTCAGCGTGTGTGTGTTCAGCGTGTGTGTGTTCAGCGTGTGTGTGCTCAGCGTGTTTGTGTTCAGTGTGTGTGAGTGTGTTCAGTGTGTGTTCTGTGTGTGTGTTTAGTGTTTGTGTGTTCAGTGTGTGTGTGTGTTGTGTTCAGTGTGTGTGTGTGTTGTGTTCAGTGTGTGTGTGTGTGTGTGTTGTGTTCAGTGTGTGTGTGTGTGTTGTGTTCAGTGTGTGTTGTGTGTTCTGTTCAGTGTGTGTGTGTGTTCAGTGTGTGTGTGTTCAGTGTGTGTGTGTTCAGTGTGTGTGTTCAGTGTGTGTGTTCGTTCTGTGTGTGTGTATGTGTTCTGTGTGTGTGTGTTCGTTCTGTGTGTGTGTGTGTGTTCATTCTGTGTGTGTGTGTTCTGTGTGTGTGTTCAGTGTGTGTGTGTGTTGTGTGTGTTAAGTGTGTGTGTTGTGTCTGGTGTGTCTGTTCAGTGTGTGTGTTCAGTGTGTGTGTGTGTGTGTGTTCACTGTGTGTGTTCTGTGTGTGTTTGTGTTTGTTCAGTGTGTTAAGTGTGTGTGTTCAGTGTGTGTGTGGGTGTGTTGTGTGTGTGTTCAGTGTGTGTGTGTATTTAGTGTGTGTTCAGTGTGTGTGTGTGTGTGTGTGTTCTGTCTGCCTGTGTGTTCTGTCTGTGTGTGTGTGTGGTCTGTGTGTGTGTGTGTGTGTGTTCAGTGGGTGTGTTGTGTGTGTGTTCAGTGTGTGTGTGTGTGTTCTGTCTGTGTCTGTGTTCTGTCTGTGTGTGTGTGTGTGGTCTGTGTGTGTGTGTGTGTGTGGGTGTTCAGTGTGTGTGGGTGTGTTCAGTGTGGGTGGGTGTGTGTGTTCAGTGTGTGTGGGTGTGTTCAGTGTGGGTGTTCAGTGTGTGTGTGAGTGTGTGGGTGTGTTCTGTGTGTGGGTGTGTTCTGTGTGTGTGTGTTCAGTGTGTGTGTGTGTTTGTTCTGTGTGTGTGTTCAGTGTGTGTTCAGTGTGTGTTCAGTGTGTGTTCAGTGTGTGTGTTCAGTGTGTGTTCAGTTTGTGTTCAGTGTGTGTGTGTTCAGTGTGTGTGAGTGTGTTTGTGTGTTCAGTGTGTGTGAGTGTGTTTGTGTGTTCAGTGTGTGTGTTGTGTTCAGTGTGTGTGTGTGTGTGTGTGTGTGTGTGTGTGTTCAGTGTGTGTGTGTGTGTGTGTCTGTTCAGTGTGTGTGTGTGTGTGTGTGTGTGTGTTCAGTGTGTGTGTGTGTTCAGTGTGTGTGTTCTGTGTTTGTGTTCAGTGTGTTCAGTGTGTGTTCTGTGAGTGTGTTCAGTGTTTGTGTGTTCAGTGTGTGTGTGTGTTGTGTTCAGTGTGTGTTGTGTGTTCAATGTGTGTGTGTGTGTTCAGTGTGTTCGTGTTCAGTGTGTGTGTGTGTTCGTGTTCAGCGTGTGTGTGTTCAGTGTGTGTTGAGTGTGTGTGTGTTTAGTGTGTGTGTGTTCTGTGTGTGTGTGTTCTGTGTTTGTGTGTGTGTTCAGTGTGTGTGTGTGTGTGTTCAGTGTGGGTGTGTGTGTGTTCAGTGTGTGTGTGTGTTTTTTCCGTGTATCTGTTCTGTGTGTGTGTGTGTTCAGTGTGTGTGTGTGTGTGTTCACTGTGTGTGTGTGTTCAGTGTGTGTGTGTGTTCAGTGTGTGTTGTGTGTTCAGTGTGTGTGTGTGTGTGTGTGTGTTCAGTGTGTGTGTGTGTGTGTGTGTGTGTGTCTGTTCAGTGTGTGTGTGTGTGTGTGTGTGTGTGTGTTCAGTGTGTGTGTTCTGTGTGTTCAGTGTGTGTTCTGTGAGTGTGTTCAGTGTTTGTGTGTTCAGTGTGTGTGTGTGTTGTGTTCAGTGTGTGTTGTGTGTTCAATGTGTGTGTGTGTGTTCAGTGTGTTCGTGTTCAGTGTGTGTGTGTGTTCGTGTTCAGCGTGTGTGTGTTCAGTGTGTGTTCAGTGTGTGTTGAGTGTGTGTGTGTTTAGTGTGTGTGTGTTCTGTGTGTGTGTGTTCTGTGTTTGTGTGTGTGTTCAGTGTGTGTGTGTTCAGTGTGGGTGTGTGTGTGTTCAGTGTGTGTGTGTGTTTTTTCCGTGTATCTGTTCTGTGTGTTCAGTGTGTGTGTGTTCAGTGTGTGTGTGTTCAGTGTGTGTGTGGGTGTGGGTGTGTGTGTGTTCAGTGTGTGTGTGTGTTTTTTCCGTGTATCTGTTCTGTGTGTGTGTGTGTGTGTGTGTTCAGTGTGTGTGTTCAGTGTGTGTGTTCAGTGTGTGTGTTCAGTGTGTGTGTTCAGTGTGTGTGTGTTCAGTGTGTGTGTGTGTGTGTGTGTGTGTGTGTGTTCAGTGTGTGTGTGTGTGTGTGTTCATTGTGTGTGTGTGTGTGTGTGTGTGTGTGTGTGTTCATTGTGTGTGTTTGTGTGTTCAGTGTGTGTGTGTGTGTGTGTGTGTTCAGTGTGTGTGTGTGTTGTGTGTGTGTGTGTGTGTTTTCAGTGTCTGTGTTTTCAGTTTGTGTGTATGTTTTCAGTGTGTTCAGTGTGTGCGTGTTGTGTGTGTGTGTGTTCAGTGTGTGTGTGTTCAGTGTGTGTGTGTTCTGTGTGTGTGGGTGTGTTGTGTGTGTGTTCAGTGTGTGTTCTGTTTGTGTTGTGGGTGTGTGTTCAGTGTGTGTGTGTTTGTTCTGTGTGTCTGTTCATTGTGTGTGTGTGCCGTGTGTGTGCTCTGTGTGTGTTTTGTGTGTTCAGTGTGTGTGTGTGTTCAGTGTGTGTGTGTGTGTGTGTGTGTGTGTGTGTGTGTGTGTGTTCAGCAGGTGTGTGTGTGTGTGTGTGTGTGTTCAGCAGGTGTGGGTGTGTTTAGTGTGTGTGGGTGTGTTTAGTGTGTGTGGGTGTGTTTAATGGGGCTGGTCTCAGTAATGGGGCTGGTATCAGTAATGGGGCTGGTATCAGTAATGGGGCTGGTATCAGTAATGGGGCTGGTCTCAGTAATGGGGCTGGTCTCAGTAATGGGGCTGGTATCAGTAATGGGGCTGGTCTCAGTAATGGGCTAGTCTCAGTAATGGGGCTGGTCTCAGTAATGGGGCTGGTATCAGTAATGGGGCTGGTATCAGTAATGGGGCTGGTCTCAGTAATGGGGCTGGTCTCAGTAATGGGGCTGGTATCAGTAATGGGGCTGGTATCAGTAATGGGGCTGGTATCAGTAATGGGGCTGGTCTCAGTAATGGGGCTGGTATCAGTAATGGGCTGGTCTCAGTAATGGGCTAGTCTCAGTAATGGGGCTGGTCTCAGTAATGGGGCTGGTATCAGTAATGGGGCTGGTATCAGTAATGGGGCTGGTCTCAGTAATGGGGCTGGTATCAGTAATGGGGCTGGTCTCAGTAATGGGGCTGGTATCAGTAATGGGGCTGGTGTCAGTAATGGGCTGGTCTCAGTAATGGGCTAGTCTCAGTAATGGGGCTGGTCTCAGTAATGGGGCTGGTATCAGTAATGGGGCTGGTATCAGTAATGGGGCTGGTATCAGTAATGGGGCTGGTCTCAGTAATGGGGCTGGTATCAGTAATGGGGCTGGTCTCAGTAATGGGGCTGGTCTCAGTAATGGGGCTGGTATCAGTAATGGGGCTGGTATCAGTAATGGGGCTGGTCTCAGTAATGGGGCTGGTCTCAGTAATGGGGCTGGTCTCAGTAATGGGGCTGGTCTCAGTAATGGGGCTGGTATCAGTAATGGGGCTGGTCTCAGTAATGGGGCTGGTCTCAGTAATGGGGCTGGTCTCAGTAATGGGGCTGGTCTCAGTAATGGGGCTGGTCTCAGTAATGGGGCTGGTCTCAGTAATGGGGCTGGTCTCAGTAATGGGGCTGGTCTCAGTAATGGGGCTGGTATCAGTAATGGGGCTGGTCTCAGTAATGGGGCTGGTCTCAGTAATGGGGCTGGTCTCAGTAATGGGGCTGGTCTCAGTAATGGGGCTGGTCTCAGTAATGGGGCTGGTCTCAGTAATGGGGCTGGTCTCAGTAATGGGGCTGGTATCAGTAATGGGGCTGGTATCAGTAATGGGGCTGGTCTCAGTAATGGGGCTGGTCTCAGTAATGGGGCTAGTCTCAGTAATGGGCTGGTCTCAGTAATGGGGCTAGTCTCAGTAATGGGGCTGGTCTCAGTAATGGGCTAGTCTCAGTATCTGCTGGACGTGTTCAGGGATGTTGAATCCTCTGTGTAAAGGTGGACACAATCCACACGTGATCGAGCCTGTGTGTGTGTGTGTGTGTGTGTCTAACAGCCTCTTAGAGCTCAGCCAATCAGGATGGAGGGTGAGGTGTGAGGGAGGGGCTTTGAGACGCTGCTGTCTGAGATTCATTATAAACTGTTTTAGAGTAACTAGTCTCATGTAATCACACTTTTTGTGTGGTTTGTTGTGAGTGGATTATGGCACAGTAATAGATGGACTGATGTAAACCTGAGCAGAGCGGTCAGTGATCTCCATCACACACTTCTGTTGTGGGTCTGTCTGCAGTGGTTACAGACATATTACATCAGTAGAAGTCTGAGACAGATAAAGGCATGTGTGTGTGTGTGTGTGTGTGATGTGACATGCCCGTCTGCTATGTGGGCGTCGGCTCTGACGGGTGGACCAGGAAATGGACCAATGAGAAGACAACACAGCAGAACTGTGTCATGTCGGCAATTGTTCTTCCCCAACACTGGCAGGAAAGGAAGTATTGCAGCCCACACACACACACACACACACACACACACACACACACACACACACACACACACACACAGCTTCCTATGTTTGGTGAGCCACATGGAGGAGGAGAAAAACAGACATGATGCTTGAACATGCTCACAAGTGAACTAGTGGTTTATTGACAAAGGAATCTACTATATGTGAGAGGATGTTGTGTTGATGTGTGATGTGGATGTGTTGCATAAACATGACAAACACACTAACCTTAACATTCTCACTCTAATAAAGTGCTGATGATCCAAACCTGCAGCTGATCTGAGAATCTCTGCAGTAACTTCTGTTTCTCGGCTCTGTTCGCACTCACTCCTCCTGCGTCTGAAGCGCTGAACTTGTTTCCTCTGCCGTAAATGTCTGTGGCTAAACACAATCTTTCTTCTGTTAAAGCTGTTCTGTGTGTCTTTTGCAGAGATTACGCCGATTATCAACCAAATACAGAACAGAGAAGATCTACCCCACTAATGTAGGAGAGCAGGAGGAAAACGTGAAGAAGAACCGATACAAGGACATTCTGCCGTGTGAGTAAACGTTCATGATCCAGCGCTAACATGTGTCTGTCTGAGATCACACGAGTGATGTTTGTTCTTGAACAGAGATAAACATGAGGATGATGATAGTGTGAGGAAGGCTTGTGTTGTTGTTTTTGGTGTGTGTGTGTATATTTGCTGACACTGTCTTTCTCTCGCACATCAGTCGACCACAGTCGTGTGAAGATGACGTTAAAAACATCCAACCAGGACACAGATTACATCAATGCAAACTTCATCAAGGTACTGAAGACTTCCTGTCTCTGCAGACGCCCCTCAGCGTGTGTGTGTCTGTGTGTGAGAGTGTGTGTGAATGCAGACACATATATCAGTGCAATCGCAGTTACTCTCCATTCAACAGCTGTTTGCTTTCTTGACTCTTGAACTGAAGTGTTTCTTATAATTTGCCCTGATGTGACATAAATAAACATTATCTAGAATCTCGCTTAAACAATCTGATGAAGCCGTGGAGACTGTAGATTGCGTGTGGTTGATCGTGTGTGTTTGTGTGTGCAGGGAATAGACGGACCGGAGGCCTACATAGCCACTCAGGGGCCGCTGCCCAACACTGTGCTGGACTTCTGGAGGATGATCTGGGAATACAGGGTTGCGGTGAGTGATTCTGCTGTGAGCGCGAGTGAGTGAGAGAGCGCGAGTGAGAGAGCGCGAGTGAGAGAGCGCGAGTGAGAGAGCGCGAGCGAGAGAGCGCGAGTGAGAGAGCGCGAGTGAGAGAGCGCGAGTGAGAGAGCGCGAGCGAGAGAGCGCGAGCGAGAGAGCGCCAGTGAGAGAGCGCGAGCGAGTGAGAGAGCGCGAGCGAGTGAGAGAGCGTGAGTGAGTGAGTGAGAGAGCGTGAGTGAGTGAGTGAGAGAGCGTGAGTGAGTGAGTGAGAGAGCGTGAGTGAGTGAGTGAGAGAGCGTGAGTGAGTGAGTGAGAGAGCGTGAGTGAGTGAGAGCGTGAGTGAGTGAGAGCGTGAGTGAGTGAGAGAGCGTGAGTGAGTGAGAGAGCGTGAGTGAGTGAGAGAGCGTGAGTGAGAGAGCGTGAGTGAGTGAGTGAGAGAGCGTGAGTGAGTGAGAGAGCGTGAGTGAGTGAGAGAGCGTGAGTGAGTGAGAGAGCGTGAGTGAGTGAGAGAGCGTGAGTGAGTGAGAGAGCGTGAGTGAGTGAGAGAGCGTGAGTGAGTGAGTGAGAGAGCGTGAGTGAGAGAGCGTGAGTGAGTGAGTGAGAGAGCGTGAGTGAGAGAGCGTGAGAGCGTGAGTGAGAGAGCGTGAGAGCGTGAGTGAGTGAGCGAGAGAGCGTGAGTGAGTGAGCGAGAGAGCGTGAGTGAGAGAGCGTGAGAGCGTGAGTGAGTGAGCGAGAGAGCGTGAGTGAGTGAGCGAGAGAGCGTGAGTGAGTGAGTGAGAGAGCGTGAGTGAGTGAGTGAGTGAGAGAGCGTGAGTGAGTGAGTGAGTGAGAGAGCGTGAGTGAGTGAGTGAGTGAGAGAGCGTGAGTGAGAGAGCGTGAGTGAGAGAGCGCGAGCGGGCGAGTGAGAGAGCGCGAGCGGGCGAGTGAGAGAGCGCGAGCGGGCGAGTGAGAGAGCGCGAGCGAGTGGGAGAGCGCGAGCGAGAGAGCGCGAGTGAGTGAGCGCGAGCGAGTGGGAGAGCGCGAGCGAGTGGGAGAGCGCGAGCGAGGGAGAGCGCGAGAGCGCGAGCGAGTGAGAGAGCGTGAGCGAGTGAGAGAGCGTGAGTGAGAGAGCGTGAGTGAGAGAGCGTGAGAGAGCGCGAGTGAGCGAGAGGGCGCGAGTGAGCGAGAGGGCGCGAGTGAGCGAGAGGGCGCGAGTGAGCGAGAGGGCGCGAGTGAGCGAGAGGGCGCGAGTGAGCGAGAGGGCGCGAGTGAGCGAGAGGGCGCGAGTGAGCGAGAGAGCGCGAGTGAGCGACTGAGAGAACGTGAGAGAGTGAGAGAGCGTGAGTGAGTGAGAGAGCGTGAGTGAGTGAGAGAGCGTGAGTGAGAGAGCGTGAGTGAGTGAGAGAGCGTGAGTGAGTGAGAGAGCGTGAGTGAGTGAGAGAGCGTGAGTGAGTGAGAGAGCGTGAGTGAGCGAGAGAGCGTGAGTGAGCGAGAGAGCGTGAGTGAGAGAGCGTGAGAGCGTGAGTGAGAGAGCGTGAGAGCGTGAGAGCGTGAGTGAGAGAGCGTGAGAGCGTGAGTGAGAGAGCGTGAGAGCGTGAGTGAGAGAGCGTGAGTGAGAGAGCGTGAGTGAGAGAGCGTGAGTGAGAGAGCGTGAGTGAGAGAGCGTGAGTGAGAGAGCGTGAGTGAGAGAGCGTGAGTGAGTGAGTGAGAGAGCGTGAGTGAGTGAGAGAGCGTGAGTGAGTGAGAGAGCGTGAGTGAGTGAGAGAGCGTGAGTGAGTGAGAGAGCGTGAGTGAGAGAGCGTGAGTGAGTGGGAGAGCGTGAGTGAGTGGGAGAGCGTGAGTGAGTGGGAGAGCGTGAGTGAGTGGGAGAGCGTGAGTGAGTGAGAGAGCGTGAGTGAGTGAGAGAGCGTGAGTGAGTGAGAGAGCGTGAGAGCGTGAGTGATTCTGCTGTGAGCGCGAGTGAGTGAGAGAGCGCGAGTGAGAGAGCGCGAGTGAGAGAGCGCGAGTGAGAGAGCGCGAGTGAGAGAGCGCGAGTGAGAGAGCACGAGAGAGCGCGAGTGAGTGAGAGAGCGCGAGTGAGTGAGAGAGCGTGAGTGAGTGAGAGAGCGCGAGCGAGAGAGCACGAGAGAGCGCGAGTGAGAGAGCGTGAGTGAGTGAGAGAGCGTGAGTGAGAGAGCGTGAGAGCGTGAGTGAGAGAGCGTGAGAGCGTGAGTGAGAGAGTGCGAGCGAGTGAGAGAGCGCGAGCGAGTGAGAGAGCGCGAGCGGGCGAGTGAGAGAGCGCGAGCGAGTGGGAGAGCGCGAGAGCGTGAGTGAGCGAGAGAGCGTGAGTGAGCGAGAGAGCGCGAGCGAGCGAGAGAGCGCGAGCGAGAGAGCGCGAGCGAGCGAGAGAGCGTGAGTGAGAGAGCGTGAGTGAGAGAGCGTGAGTGAGAGAGCGTGAGTGAGAGAGCGTGAGTGAGAGAGCGTGAGTGAGAGAGCGTGAGTGAGAGAGCGTGAGTGAGAGAGCGTGAGTGAGAGCGTGAGTGAGAGAGCGTGAGTGAGAGAGCGTGAGTGAGTGAGAGAGCGCGAGTGAGTGAGAGAGCGTGAGTGAGAGCGTGAGTGAGAGCGTGAGTGAGAGAGAGAGCGTGAGTGAGAGAGAGAGCGTGAGTGAGAGAGAGAGCGTGAGTGAGTGAGAGAGCGTGAGTGAGAGAGCGTGAGTGAGTGAGAGAGCGTGAGTGAGTGAGAGAGCGTGAGTGAGTGAGAGAGCGTGAGTGAGTGAGAGAGCGTGAGTGAGTGAGAGAGCGTGAGTGAGTGAGAGAGCGTGAGTGAGTGAGAGAGCGTGAGTGAGTGAGAGAGCGTGAGTGAGTGAGAGAGCGTGAGTGAGTGAGAGAGCGTGAGAGCGTGAGTGAGTGAGAGAGCGTGAGAGCGTGAGTGAGTGAGAGAGCGTGAGCGTGAGTGAGTGAGAGAGAGCGTGAGTGAGAGAGCGTGAGTGAGTGAGAGAGCGTGAGTGAGTGAGAGAGCGTGAGTGAGTGAGAGAGCGTGAGGGAGTGAGAGAGCGTGAGGGAGTGAGAGAGCGTGAGTGAGAGAGCGTGAGAGCGTGAGAGAGCGCGAGTGAGAGAGCGTGAGTGAGAGCGTGAGTGAGTGAGAGAGCGTGAGTGAGTGAGAGAGCGTGAGTGAGAGCGTGAGTGAGTGTGAGAGCGTGAGTGAGTGAGAGAGCGTGAGTGAGAGAGCGTGAGTGAGTGAGAGAGCGTGAGTGAGTGAGAGAGCGTGAGTGAGTGAGAGAGCGTGAGAGCGTGAGTGAGTGAGAGAGCGTGAGAGCGTGAGTGAGTGAGAGAGCGTGAGTGAGTGAGAGAGAGCGTGAGAGAGCGTGAGTGAGAGAGCGTGAGAGAGAGCGTGAGAGAGAGCGTGAGTGAGAGAGCGTGAGAGAGAGCGTGAGAGAGAGCGTGAGTGAGTGAGAGAGAGCGTGAGTGAGAGAGCGTGAGAGAGAGCGTGAGAGCGTGAGTGAGTGAGAGAGCGTGAGAGCGTGAGTGAGAGAGCGTGAGTGAGAGAGCGTGAGTGAGAGAGCGTGAGTGAGAGAGCGTGAGTGAGAGAGCGTGAGTGAGAGAGCGTGAGTGAGTGAGAGAGCGTGAGTGAGAGAGCGTGAGTGAGTGAGAGAGCGTGAGTGAGTGAGAGAGCGTGAGTGAGAGAGCGTGAGAGAGTGAGAGAGCGCGACTGAGTGAGAGAGCGTGAGAGAGTGAGAGAGCGCGACTGAGTGAGTGAGCGCGAGAGAGTGAGAGAGCGCGAGTGAGAGAGCGAGAGTGAGTGAGAGAGCGCGAGAGAGTGAGAGAGCGCGAGTGAGTGAGAGCGCGAGAGAGTGAGAGAGCGAGAGTGAGTGAGAGAGCGTGAGTGAGTGAGAGAGCGTGATTGAGTGAGAGAGCGTGAGTGAGTGAGAGAGCGTGAGTGAGAGAGCGCGAGAGAGTGAGAGAGCGTGAGTGAGAGAGCGTGAGTGAGTGAGAGAGCGTGATTGAGTGAGAGCGTGATTGAGTGAGAGAGCGTGAGTGAGAGAGCGCGAGAGAGTGAGAGAGCGCGAGTGAGAGAGCGAGAGTGAGTGAGAGAGCGCGAGTGAGAGAGCGAGAGTGAGTGAGAGAGCGCGAGAGAGTGAGAGAGCGCGAGAGAGTGAGAGAGCGAGAGTGAGTGAGAGAGCGTGATTGAGTGAGAGAGCGTGAGTGAGAGAGCGCGAGAGAGTGAGAGAGCGTGAGTGAGAGAGCGAGAGTGAGTGAGAGAGCGCGAGAGAGTGAGAGAGCGCGAGAGAGTGAGAGAGCGCGAGTGAGAGAGCGAGAGTGAGTGAGAGAGCGCGAGTGAGTGAGAGAGCGAGAGTGAGTGAGAGAGCGCGAGTGAGAGAGCGAGAGTGAGTGAGAGAGCGCGAGTGAGTGAGAGAGCGCGAGTGAGTGAGCGAGAGTGAGTGAGAGAGCGCGAGTGAGTGAGAGAGCGAGAGTGAGTGAGAGAGCGCGAGTGAGAGAGCGAGAGTGAGTGAGAGAGCGCGAGAGAGTGAGAGAGCGCGAGTGAGAGAGCGAGAGTGAGTGAGAGAGCGCGAGTGAGTGAGAGAGCGCGAGTGAGTGAGAGAGCGCGAGTGAGTGAGAGAGCGCGAGTGAGTGAGAGAGCGCGAGTGAGCGAGAGAGCGCGAGTGAGCGAGAGAGCGAGAGTGAGCGAGAGAGCGCGAGTGAGCGAGAGAGAGTGAGAGAGCGCGAGAGAGTGAGAGAGCGCGAGAGAGCGTGAGAGCGCGAGAGAGAGTGAGTGTGAGTGCTCTTCAACTCCTCCATCAGACTACACCCCCCGCTGACCACAGCTACAGCCCCAAAACTATTGTTAAAGAAATACACACACATCTAAAAGACACTCATGAGTCACTAAAAGCAAGTTTTGACCTCCAGAATAAACTCCAATGTTACTCGACCCTCAATAGAACTACTAAATTGGCCAGTTATCCGTTTTTTAAACATTTAAAGGAAGACAAATCCTCTCCAAATACAGATTAAGTGACCATGATCTAGAGATAGAGAGAGGAAGACATAGACACTGGACAGAGAGAGAGCAGAGGTGTGTGTGTGTGTGTGTGTGTGTGTGTGTGTGTGTGTGTGTGTGTGTGTGTGGACAGAGAGAGAGTAGAGGATCTGTAGACACTGTGATCTATAGCACATAGAGGATGAGGAACGCTTTCTGCTCTTCTGTTCAAAATACACCGATATAAGAGAAACTTTTATGCCCAGATTTTATATTTTGATCCCATCATTCTTTGAACTGTGATAGTACAGCTGCACTAGCGGCTAAATATGTGCTAGATATTCACAATGCCAGAGACCGCTAATTTTCTAGAGCAGGGGTTCTCGAACTTTTGTGTGTGTGGGCCACTATTTGTAATCAAGAATTTTCGCAGACCACCTCATAATACACATAATAAAATATGTCTACACACATAATATATCCTACCTGAATTAATCCGCACCTCTAAATAGGCTTACTAGCACTAAAACTATAACTGGTCATCACATCAGTACAACAGGCTCGTTAAAAGAAAGTTTACTAAACACAACGGCTGCCGCATATTTTATTTATTTACTCAAGCGCTCGAGGGCATAATCAGGGGGGAAGTGGGGGTGTTTCATGACAAATGTTTTTTTTTTTCATTAATTTTTTTGTTAAATCTTACCCAGATACAATCGTGCTATTTTCTGATTGGTTATTGTGTAGCTCGACGAACAACACCAGGGGAGACGCGCTTGATTCCTGACGGTTCATAGTTAGAGCGGCGCGGTCAGAGAAATGTTGGGCGCTGCGGCATATTAAATATATTATAAATAGTTTTTCTGCATGAGAAATACAATGTGTGGCGGGAGTGCGTGACAAAAGACCGAAATGAGTGACTGTCACACTTGAGAGCCCTGATGAAGAACCGGTTGCTATCCACCGATCCATGTTGTGGCTCTAACGGCACTGAACTTGAACGTCACGGCCGAGCGCCACAAGCCTATTTTAGTAATCGCACAATAACTTGACAATTTTATTTAAATTTTATATCAATATAGGCCTACATATTCTTTTTACTTTTTATTTTTTTATGGGAATTTCCTGGTAAAATGAAGGTAAAAAAATATTATTTTATATTTTATTTTGCCTTTCCACGGACCACCTGCAGTACCCTGACGGACAAATAGTGGTCCGCGGACCACAGTTTTAGAATTGCTGCTCTAGAGTGACCCACTGTATCTATTTATGTGTAAATAGATGTGTGATTTATGTATCTATAGTTTGAGTGTGAGTGAGAGAGAGAGGGAGAGTGAGTGTGAGTTCTCATAAGTGACGCATGGCCCTCTGTTCTGCAGGTCATCATGATGGCGTGTCGAGAGTTTGAGATGGGACGGGTAAGGATGAATTCAGTGAGGATTCTGTTCAGTCATAAAAGCTCAGGTTCACAGTAGAGCTGGGTATTGACACAAATCTCATGATTCGATTCTGACTCGATTCGATTCTGACTCAATTCCATATAGATTATTTTGCATATATATCAGATACAGTACATGGAAAATGTTCTCAAGAAAAAATATCTCAACCAATGCTGTAAACTCTAAATAGTAGTCAGTCAGTACATTACTATAATACTGAAGGTTATACTAAACTGATTTGTATACAAACACTTAAATATGATCACTTCCATCTTGGATATGATCGCTTGGACTCACTCACTCAATCTCACACCCCCACTCTCACTCTCTCACACTCTCTCTCACACTCTCTCTCACACTCTCTCTCACACTCTCTCTCACACTCACTCTCACACTCTCTCTCACACTCTCTCTCACACTCTCTCTCACACTCTCTCTCACACTCACTCTCACACTCACTCTCACACTCACTCTCACACTCTCTCTCTCACACTCACTCTCACACTCACTCTCACACTCTCTCTCACACTCTCTCACACTCACACTCACTCTCACACTCACTCTCACACTCTCTCTCACACTCACTCTCACACTCTCGCTCACACTCTCTCTCACACTCTCTCTCACACTCTCTCTCACACTCTCTTTCACACTCTCTCTCACACTCTCTCTCACACTCTCTCTCACACTCTCTCTCACACTCACTCTCTCACTCACTCTCACACTCACTCTCTCACTCACACTCTCTCACTCACACTCTCTCACTCACACTCACTCTCACACTCACTCTCACACTCACTCTCACACTCACTCTCACACACTCTCTCACACTCTCTCTCACACTCACTCTCACACTCACTCTCTCACTCACACTCTCTCACTCACACTCTCTCACTCACACTCTCTCACTCACACTCACTCTCACACTCACTCTCACACTCACTCTCACACTCACTCTCACACACTCTCTCACACTCTCTCTCACACTCACTCTCACACTCACTCTCACTCTCTCACTCACTCACACTCTCTCTCACACTCTCTCTCACACTCAGTCTCACTCTCACACACTCTCTCACACTCTCTCTCACACTCAATCTCTCTCTCTCACACTCTCTCTCACACTCTCTCTCACACTCTCTCTCACACACTCTCTCACACTCTCTCTCACACTCACTCTCACTCACTCTCACTCACTCTCACTCACTCACACTCACTCACATTCTCACTCACATTCTCACTCACATTCTCACTCACATTCTCACTCACATTCTCACTCACATTCTCACTCACATTCTCACTCACATTCTCACTCACATTCTCACTCTCTCTCACACTCACACTCTCTCACACTCTCTCACACTCACTGTCACACTCACACTCACTCACACTCTCACACTCACTGTCACTCTCTCACACGAACTCACACTCTCACTCACACTTTGTCACACTCACTCTCACTCTCTCACACTCACTCTCACACTCTCTCACACTCACTCTCACACTCTCTCACACTCTCTCACACTCTCTCACACTCTCTCACACTCACTCTCACACTCTCTCACACTCACTCTCACACTCTCTCACACTCTCTCACACTCACTCTCACACTCTCACACTCACTACCACACTCACTCTCACATTCAGTCTCACTCTCACACTCTCTCACACTCACTCTCACACTGACACTCTCTCACACTCACTCTCACACTCTCTCACACTCACTCTCACACTGACATTCTCTCACACTCTCTCACACTCACTCTCACAGTCTCTCACTCTCACACTCTCTCACACTCTCTCACACTCTCTCACACTCTCTCACACTCTCTCACACTCTCTCACACTCACTACCACACTCACTCTCACACTCACTCTTACAGTCTCTCACTCTCACACTCTCTCACTCTCACACTCACTACCACACTCACTCTCACATTCAGTCTCACTCTCACACTCTCTCACACTCACTCTCACACTGACACTCTCTCACACTCACTCTCACACTCTCTCACACTCACTCTCACACTGACACTCTCTCACACTCTCTCACACTCACTCTCACAGTCTCTCACACTCACTCTCACACTCTCTCACACTCTCTCACACTCACTACCACACTCACTCTCACACTCACTCTCACACTCACTCTCACAGTCTCTCACACTCTCTCACACTCTCTCACACTCTCACACTCTCTCACACTCTCTCACACTCTCACACTCTCACACTCACTACCACACTCACTCTCACATTCAGTCTCACTCTCACACTCACACTCACTCTCACACTCTCTCTCACATTCAGTCTCACACTCACTCTCACTCTCTCTCTCACACTCACTCTCTCTCTCACACTCACTCACTAGAAAGATTGATAGACTCACTTGATGGATTGATTCAAACATGCTTTAAATATTGAAAAATATAAAAAATTATAACGAATATGGTGCACATATTTATCAGAATGCTCCTCTCTAAAAAACAAAAAAGGAGATTATTTTTTCCCCAGCTCTAGTTCACAGACACAAACATGTTCTTCACTCCCTTTCGTCTGCAGAAGAAGTGTGAGCGTTATTTCCCTGTGTTCGGAGACGAGCCCGTGACGTTCGGCCCCTTCAAGATCTCCTGTGTGAGTCCACATTAGTCTTCCCAAACGTGATCTGAGGAACTTTCGCATGTGGGATTTCATTGAATATGTATCTGATTTTCCCCTCAATGCTCCTCACTGTGAGCAGCGCTCAGACTTACTGTGATTTTTCAAAATTTCTCTAATAAATTCAGCACATTATGGTTGAAAACATTTACTTTTTTGCTAACAAATTTAGTTCCTATTATCTGATTTAAAGATTTTTTTAGATTTTTATGTACGAGTAGTTTCGTGTGTTAGTGCTCTTTACATTAAACCGCATCTCAAGCAGGTTCATGGAGATCTGAGAATGTAATTCAGACGTAATCAGAGTCTCTGATATGGGCTTCATTTAAAATACCACATGAACAACCTTCTAAAAACTAAATCTCATTTGGGACGAGCCATTAGGAATCAATAAAGACAAAAGTTTGATTTTCAGGAATCTGAGCAGCCAAGGACGGATTATGTCATCCGGACACTTGCAGTGGAGTTTGATCACGTGAGTCTCTCTCTCTGTGTGTGTGTGTGTGTGTGTGTCTCTCTCTCTCCATCTGTCTGTTGTATCAGTGTCTGTGTTTCTCTCGTCTTTCAGGAAACCCGTAGAGTGACTCAGTTCCATTATGTGAACTGGCCGGATCACGACGTCCCTTCATCATTCGATTCCATCTTGGATATGATCGCTCTGATGAGGGAATATCAGGAGCATGATGACGTTCCCATCTGTGTCCATTGCAGGTATCCGATCCACTCGTGTCTGATGGTCTTGTGTTCAGAAAGACTTCTTATATATTCTTAATTAACCTCAAGCAGTCTTGATTTCCTCTGGTAATGATTGTGAGCCGATGTGGACGTTCCTCAGACGGACAGACACACACATGCTCTTATGATGAACGGTAGCGGTGACTCTCCCCGGCTTCGTTCTGATAGGTAATAATCACAGATTAATGACAGGCTGAGGTTTAGGTAAAAGACGGCAAGAAAGGGAACTGCGCTGCTCTTTTCTCCTCTATAGTGTCGTATATCGAGTGAAATGTTTGTGAAACAAGAACAAATGTGGGCGGGGCTTGATTGTGTCTGTGGAATGGATTGGATGGTTGTGGTTGTTTTGCTATTGGGTGATCTCATGTGAGTGACAGGTTATAGACCCGCCCACATCATCAGAGAAGAGATGCTGCAAGAGAAACTTATTCTGATTCAAGATTATTAGGGGCCAAGCACCGAAGGTGCGGAGGCACTTATTGTAATTCTGCTTCTGCTTCTTCTTCTGCTTCTTCTTCTGCTTCTTCTTCTTCCGACTGGGCGTCTATGGCAGCCCATAGAACCGTTTGCGGAAAAGTTGTTTTGGTTTGACATTCTGATAGAGGACAGTCCCAACATTAAATACATCAATTTTGGTGTCTCTAACTCATTTCCTCTAGCGCCACCACCTGTCCAAAATTTCACTTTTATTATGCTAATAACTTTTGAACCGTGAGGCATATCAACAAAATTATTTTCCCCTCTGATTCCAGAGCTCATGACGATTCGATTGCACCCTATGATGTCATTTTCCGTCATAAAAATATGGCCGCCATTTGTAATTGTTCAAAACAACTACTTTTTCGAACTGCTCCTAGGGCGATGCTCCGATTGCCACGAAAATTGATCCAGATTATCTCCAGAGCATGCCGACAAAAAGTTATTAGATTCATGTTGATTCGTCAAACCGTTTTGGATAAACGCACGAACAAATTTTACGTAGCGCTTACAAAAACAGACGTAAGGCTGTATCTCCGCAACGCTTTATCGTATTAAGACCAAACTTGGTACATGTCATCACAAGCATGACCTGAGGCTACATGCTGCATTTCGGCGCAGCGCCACCTACTGGTCCGGAGATACAGAAAATGGCTATTTTTGCTTATAACTTCTGAACGTTTTGTCCAAAAATCATAAAAGTGTTCTCTTTAGATTCAGGGCGTCACGATGAGTCGACTGATATCCAATTTTCCCAGATCGGCTATTTTGGCTGTCGGCCATTTTGAATAATGTGATAAAATGCTGTATTTTCTGAACGAATGAACGAATTGTTATGAAACTCGGTATGGGTCATCGGTACGATGCCCTGAAGGAGCCTGAGAAGTTTCGAAACAGCGCCACCTAGTGGTAAAATTTATTTTTCAAATGCTTATTACTCTGGCTGTGGTTGACTGATTTTCACTGGAGTCATCTCGTTAGGTTCCTGAATCCTTGCCGAGTCCACAGATACCAAACATGCTAGGTTTCGCCTTACGGTTTGTATAGCGTTTTGATTTAGCGCTTAAAAAACATTTGCCGATATCTTCGAAACCGTTAGTCCAATCGAGACGAAACCACCGTCAGAAGTTTGGAAACATAGGTCGCTGGCAATAAACTAAAACCCAAATGCCAAAATATTGATAGTAAGGGGTAGTAAAATTCAATCAAAGTCATGTGTCAGTCATTTTTGACGTGTTTTTTCATATAAATGTCTATAACTCCGAAGAGAATTTAGATATTTTCACCAAATTAGGCACACATGTATGGGCTCATTCTCAGGACACATGAAAAAAATTGTGGGATTTTGCCTCTTGGTGGCGCTATAATACAACAAAACATGAAATTCCCATTGACTTCAATACAGGTTTTTGATGTAAAATGCTATACTTAACAAATGCATTGCTGTAACATTATGAAACTCAGAATTTCCCACCAGCATCATCCCCTGAAGGTACTCAAAGGATTTCGAGACAGCGCCACCTGTTGGTCAAAAGTTAAAATTAAATTTCCAAAAATGCTAATTACTTTTGAATAAATCTTCCTATTGTAATGACACTGGTTTTAATTGATTCCTTAGGTCATGCCGAGAACATAGATACCAAGTTTGACGTATTTAGCCAAACTTCCTGTCCGCCATCTTGATTTTCATTCTATTCCTACTTTTTCAAACTCCTCCTAGACCGTTTGTCCGATTTTCGCCAAAATCGTATCGTATCATCTCCAGACAGTGCCGACTAAAAGTTATGGATTTCGTGTTGATAGACAAAACCGTTTTCGTATACCGCAGCATCAAACTTTAGGCATGCTGCCAAAATGACTATTCAGGCTTTATCTCTGCAATGCCTTCACATTTTGGAACCAAATTTTGTATGTGTCATTGTCACCTCACTCTGACCACATCACATCGATTTCGTAACTGCGCCACCTATAGATCGAAAGTGATAAACCATTAAATCATCTTATGAGTTACTTTATATATGATTTTTCAGCCATTTGCCCAAAATCCTCTTAAAATGTCTCTAATTTCTCCTTGCTGCAGTTGGTTTGACTCTCCCAGCCATGATGGCATGTCTTATCGTCTGCTTTTGCACTTGGCCCCGTAATGGCTGCTTGCAGCTATATTTAACACATAAATCATTCACAATAAACACTACAATATTACATAAATCAAGATTTGCCTATTGAGATTTCACTATGATTTTAAGTCAGGTGTTTATGGGCTCAGAATGGGTTATATCATATTAGAGTCTGAGTTCAGGAGCTGATGGGAAGAAACTGATCCCGAGTCTGTTAGTGATGATGATGATGAACAGATGCGGATGGGTGAGAAGTGCGAGCGATGGCCTTCTGATCTGTGCTGTATAATGTGTGTACTAGTTTGATATGTAATGACTGTGTGTGATCAGTGTGTGACTGCGTGTGTGTGTGTGTTTGTGTTGACAGCGCCGGCTGTGGGCGAACAGGAGCCATCTGTGCCATCGACTACACCTGGAACCTGCTGAAAGCTGGGGTAACGCACACACACACACATATGCACGCACACACACACACACATATATGCACGCACGCACACAATCACACACACACACACACACACACATATATGCATGCACGCACACACACATATGCACACACTGTCTCACACACACACTTGAGTCTGCCGCTGAAGTGATGATATCACTGTGTTTTTTGCAGAGAATTCCTGAAGATTTTAACGTGTTCCAGCTGATTCAGGAGATGAGGACGCAGCGGCATTCTGCAGTTCAGACCAAAGTAAATAAACACCTCACACACAATAACTTACAGGCTCAGTGTATTAAATAAAAACTTTGCGTTCACGCCTCTGACCTCTAACCTCCCTCTGTATGACAGGAGCAGTACGAGCTGGTTCATCGAGCCATTGCACAACTCTTTGAGAAACAACTGATGCTTCTGGAGAGTCCGACTAACTCTGAGCTCACAGACGGGATGGTGAGACACACACACTCACACTCTGGTGAAGTTTTTGTGTCTGTGCAATTACAGCAAGGTACCTAATCAAACTGAACGAGTAGATCACATGCGATGTAAAGCTAAAGTTCAGGATTTATGTGCTCACACTATACGGTCCGAACGTCGAGCTGCGACTGCTCACACTATACGTGTGAAATATGTGCGATAAACCCTCGTGCCGGGTTGCGCCAGAGATATTGTCAAAACAAGCATCAGCTATCAAAATTAAGATGATTTAGGTCGATTACAATGAATTATAGGCCTATAATTAAAATTATTTACAGTCTAAAATATTTTCGAACAGTGCAATAATTAGTCAAGACAGCTTTATTTCAAAAACAGTTTGTTTAACATGGACATTGTTTAACAAATTAAGGCGAGACACTACAGGTGAATAGGGTAATTTTTTTAACTTGCAGATATCACCATGAAACTTTGCCAGTTGATTACCTACATTAAGAGGAGAAAAAAAATTATTACAAGTTTTCTGTAATTTAATGTTTAAATATGCAAATGATGCATTATCTAATTAAATATGTGCTAATTTGCATATCTTTTAAAAAACGAAATCTGAGTATTGGATAAAGCCAGGTTCAAAATTAGTTTTTCATTGTGTTCACATATTAGATGGGGAAAAAATTACAGAGGGACTTATGGATATCTACTTTTGTTATCCTGTAAATCAGAATATACTGCCAATAGCCTTAAAAATATGATTTTCGCCATGTTTTTTGGAATAAAATGTTTACATTTACATTTATTCATTTAGCTGACGCTTTCATCCAAAGCGACTTACAATTGCTATATATGTCAGAGGTCGCACGCCTCTGGAGCAACTAGGGGTTAAGTGTCTTGCTCAGGGACACATTGGTGTCTCACAGTGGATTCGAACCCGGAGCTCTCACACCAGAGGCATGTGTCTTATCCACTGTGCCATCACCATCCTTGTTATATAAATCAGCATACACGGCACGAACACTGCACGACAAATGACACGCGACAAAGCTGAAAGTCGTCCCGACCTGAAAAAGTCGCACAAGTCAGACTTCGGCTCAAAATCGTACAGTGTATGCCCACCTTAAGCTGCATCCTCAAAGCAAGAGCCACAGCCCTCTTATCCTGTTCATTTCCCTGTTAACCTCTAGCTCCACCCACCCAATCAAGCCAATTAGGACCCTATCAGGCTTTATTAGCTTCACCTGTGCCCACAGCTTCTTCCCCCTGTTGCACATGTATGTACTGTGCAGAGGACCAAGTTTTTTCTACTTTCTTTGTTTTTTCTGCGTGTGCGTAAATGACCGTTAACCACACACACACACACATACATACAGACACATACAATACCTGTTTGGATGTGTAATAATGACTTCCATACCTGAGTTGACTAGACTGGACCTGTTCTTACTGACAGTCCCATTGGCTTCAAGCTAGCTACCTAAGCAATCCTCACTTACTCCTTTTCACACACACACACACACACACACACACACTCACAGTCTCTCTCCGACCACAGGAAGAGGGCAGCCCAGAAAAACTCGGTCAGAATTCAGACGAGGAAAGATGGGATTCGCCGCCTCCCAAACCGCCCCGTATCCGCAGGTAAGAATCAACCCTTGAACTCCGTGAACTTCAGACCATCTGAAACTGAAGATACTTGTTTCACATAATGTGGGTTTTTGTTTTTGATTAATTTGAAATATTTTGAGAACATGTTTGATGTAACCCATGTGATCAGAGATAAAGCTCATGTTTTCCTCTCTCAGTAATCCGGAGGGCGACGTGAAGGAGGAGATTCTGCAGCCTCCGGAGCCGCTCCCGGTGCCGCCCATCCTCACACCGTCTCCGCCCTCCGCCTTCCCCACGGTCACACATGCGCGGCAGGACAACGACCGCTACCATCCCAAACCCATCCTGCACGTGCTGGAGCAGAAGCCCGACCTCAACGAGAACTACAGCAGCAGGCCAGCGTCCCCCCCCGAGGACCGGCGTCTGGAGCGCAAGCTGAGCATCGAGATCAAGAAGGTCCCGTTGCAGGAGGGCCCGATCAGCTTCGAGGGGAACAGCGTTCTTCAGCGGTCGCACGCCTTCAAGCGCTCCGACACCAGCAGCAGCTCCCAGTGTGAGGAGAGCGACCCGCCACGGCCTGATCACCTGCCTCTGAGGGGCGAGAGGAGTCCGGCCCGGTCCAGTCCCGCCAGAGCCGAGCAATCGCCCAGTCCTGCTGTTCCCACCAGAACCGCGCTGAGCTTCACCAACCCACTGCACTCCGACTCCCCTGACGACACTCGCTCTGGGATCTCAGTGGTACCAGCAGTGCAGCAGAGCGATCGAGTCCCACGCAGAGTCACACCGATGTCCATCGCTGGCCAGAGTCTCCTCACACACACCGCCTCAGGTACGATCCCTCGTCTCCTCACTCACACCGCCTCAGGTATGATCCCTCGTCTCCTCACACACACCGCCTCAGGTACGATCCCTCGTCTCCTCACTCACACCGCCTCAGGTACGATCCCTCGTCTCCTCACACACACCGCCTCAAGTACGATCCCTCGTCTCCCCACACACACCGTGTCAGGTATGATCCTTCGTCTCCTCACACACACCACCTCAGGTACGATCCCTCGTCTCCTCGCACGCACACCTCAGGAATGATGGAATAACGTCAGGTACGATCCCTCGTCTCCTCGCACGCACACCTCAGGAATGATGGAATAACGTCAGGTACGATCCCTCGTCTCCCCACACCGCGTCAGGTACGATCCCTCGTATCCTCACACACACCGCCTCAGGTATGATCCCTCGTCTCCCCACACACACCGCGTCAGGTACGATCCCTCGTCTTCCCACACACACCGCCTCAGGTATGATCCCTCCTCTTCCCACACACACCGCCTCAGGTACGAGCCCTCGTCTCCTCACACACACCTCGTCAGGTATGATCCCTCTTCTCCCCACACACACCGCCTCAGGTACGATCCCTCGTCTCCTCACACACACCGCCTCAGGTACGATCCCTCGTCTCCTCACACACACCGCCTCAGGTACGATCCCTCGTCTCCTCACACACACCCTCGTCTCTCCACACACACCGCCTCAGGTACGATCCCTCGTCTCCTCACACACACCGCCTCAGGCACGATCCCTCGTCTCCCCACACACACCGCCTCAGGCACGATCCCTCGTCTCCTCACACACACCGCCTCAGGCACGATCCCTCGTCTCCTCACACACACCGCCTCAGGCACGATCCCTCGTCTCCCCACACACACCGCCTCAGGTACGATCCCTCGTCTCCTCACACACACCGCTTCAGGCACGATCCCTCGTCTCCTCACACACACCGCCTCAGGCACGATCCCTCGTCTCCCCACACACACCGCCTCAGGTACGATCCCTCGTCTCCCCACACACACTGCCTTAGGTACGATCCCTCGTCTCCTAACACACACCGCCTCAGGTACGATCCCTCGTCTCCTCACACACACCGCCTCAGGCACGATCCCTAGTCTCCTCACACACACCGCTTCAGGCACGATCCCTAGTCTCCTCACACACACCGCCTCAGGCACGATCCCTAGTCTCCTCACACACACCGCCTCAGTCACGATCCCTCGTCTACCCACACACACCGCCTCAGGTACGATCCATCGTCTCCCTACACACACCGCGTCAGGTACGATGCCTTGTCTCCCCACACACACCGCCTCAGGTATGATCCCTCGTCTCCTCACACACACCGCCTCAGGTATGAACCCTCGTCTCCTCACACACACCGCCTCAGGTACGATCCCTCGTCTCCTCACACACACCGCCTCAGGTACGATCCCTCGTCTCCCCACACACACCGCGTCAGGTACGATCCCTCGTCTCCCCACACACACCGCGTCAGGTACGATCCCTCGTCTCCCCACACACACCGCGTCAGGTATGATCCCTCGTCTCCCCACACACACCGCCTCAGGAACGATGCTTCGTTTCCCCACACACACCGCCTCAGGTATGATCCCTCGTCTCCCCACACACACCGCCTCAGGTACGATGCCTCGTCTTCCCACACACACCGCTTCAGGTATGATCCCTCGTCTCCTCACACACACCTCGTCAGGTATGATCCCTCTTCTCCCCACACACACCTCGTCAGGTATGATCCCTCTTCTCCCCACACACACCTCGTCACGTATGATCCCTCTTCTCCCCAAACACACTGCGTCAGGTACGATCCCTCGTCTCCTCACACACACCGCCTCAGGTACTATCCCTCGTCTCCCCACACACACCGCCTCAGGTACTATCCCTCGTCTCCCCACACACACCGCATCAGGTACGATCCCTTGTCTCCTCACACACACCGCCTCAGGTACTATCCCTCGTCTCCCCACACACACCGCCTCAGGTACGATCCCTCGTCTCCCCACGCACACCGCGTCAGGTACGATCCCTCGTCTCCTCACGCACACCGCGTCAGGAACGATCCTTCGTCTACTCACACATACCGCCTCAGGTATGATCCCTCGTCTCCTCACACCCACCGCGTCAGGTATGATCCCTCGTCTCCCCACACACACCGCCTCAGGAACGATGCTTCGTTTCCCCACACACACCACCTCAGGTATGATCCCTCGTCTCCCCACACACACGGCCTCAGGTACGATGCCTCGTCTTCCCACACACACCGCTTCAGGTATGATCCCTCGTCTCCTCACACACACCTCGTCAGGTATGATCCCTCTTCTCTCCACACACACCTCGTCAGGTATGATCCCTCTTCTCCCCACACACACCTCGTCAGGTATGATCCCTCTTCTCCCCACACACACCTCGTCACGTATGATCCCTCTTCTCCCCAAACACACTGCGTCAGGTACGATCCCTCGTCTCCTCACACACACCGCCTCAGGTACTATCCCTCGTCTCCCCACACACACCGCCTCAGGTACTATCCCTCGTCTCCCCACACACACCGCATCAGGTACGATCCCTCGTCTCCTCACACACACCGCCTCAGGTACTATCCCTCGTCTCCCCACACACACCGCCTCAGGTACGATCCCTCGTCTCCCCACGCACACCGCGTCAGGTACGATCCCTCGTCTCCTTACGCACACCGCGTCAGGAACGATCCTTCGTCTACTCACACATACCGCCTCAGGTATGATCCCTCGTCTCCTCACACCCACCTCGTCAGGTATGATCCCTCTTCTCTCCACACACACCTCGTCAGGTATGATCCCTCTTCTCCCCACACACACCTCGTCAGGTATGATCCCTCTTCTCCCCACACACACCTCGTCAGGTATGATCCCTCTTCTCCCCACACACACCTCGTCAGGTATGATCCCTCTTCTCCCCAAACACACTGCGTCAGGTACGATCCCTCGTCTCCTCACACACAGCGCCTCAGGTACTATCCCTCGTCTCCCCACACACAACGCCTCAGGTACTATCCCTCGTCTCCCCACACACACCGCATCAGGTACGATCCCTCGTCTCCTCACACACACCGCCTCAGGTACTATCCCTCGTCTCCCCACACACACCGCCTCAGGTACGATCCCTCGTCTCCTCACGCACACCGCGTCAGGAACGATCCTTCGTCTACTCACACATACCGCCTCAGGTATGATCCCTCGTCTCCTCACACCCACCGCGTCAGGTATGATCCCTCGTCTCCCCACACACATCGCCTCAGGTATGAACCCTCGTCTCCCCACACACAACGCCTCAGGTATGAACCCTCGTCTCCTCACGCACACCGCGTCAGGAACGATCCTTCGTCTACTCACACATACCGCCTCAGGTATGATCCCTCGTCTCCTCACACCCACCGCGTCAGGTATGATCCCTCGTCTCCTCACACACACCGCCTCAGGTATGAACCCTCGTCTCCTCACACACACCACCTCAGGTACGATCCCTCGTCTCCTCACACACACCGCCTCAGGTACGATCCCTCGTCTCCTCGCACACACCGCCTCAGGTACGATCCCTCGTCTCCTCACACACACCGCGTCAGGTATGATCCCTCGTGTCCCCACACACACCGCGTCAGGTATGATCCCTCGTGTCCCCACACACACCGCGTCAGGTACGTACCACACCGCGTCAGGTACGATCCCTCGTCTCCCCACACACACCGCGTCAGGTATGATATCACGTCTCCTAACACACTCATCCGTCTGCTTCCTTTCTTGGTTCTCACTTCCTTCCAGTCATGTGACTCTCATTGATCAGGCTAGTGGCCAGTGATGTCACACAGACGTGATGAGTGGCAGTAGTGTGTGTCACGTTGAGTCAGAGTTCACAGACAGAATGAGATTGAGGTTTGATGGTGTTAAGAGTGTCGGTCTTTAGGAAGTGGATGCCTGTGTGTGTGTGTACAGAGATGCTTCTGGTGTCTTCAGGTCACCTGATCAAATGCAGTTCTCTTTTGCCTCTAAGCTGCTGCCTGTCTAGTGTTAGTCACTCAAAAGGGTGTGGGGCTGAAGGCATGATGGGAGTGTGTTCTTGACTCTTATGGGTCGATCGGGGCTTTTGTCTTCTGCGCTACTCTGGGAAAACGCTCGGGATGGTCTGCGTGTGAGAGTGTGTGCTGTGGTTGGTAACGATGCTCTTTCTGCCTCAGACTGTGACGGCAGTGACGATTCTCCTCCTCCTCTTCCTGAGAGAACCGCTGAGTCCTTCCTAATGGCCACAGGTGCGTGTCTCTCTTCAGCCACATGACGGCAGCTGAGGCTTTGAGTCACACGTGCAGCGCATCACTTCCTGCTTCAGTCGTGAAGAGGATTCTGTGACACTGCTCAAAGTTCAGACAGTGGAGATTTACTTCTGTCACTTTATTAACTGTTAGTTTTGTCCGGTGACTCTAGGTGAACACCAGTGTAATGACACTCCCTCACTCACACTCTTTCACACAGTCACACTCTTTCACACACAGTGAATCTCAGCTCTCCGTTGAGCCCCGCAGCGACTGACGTGATCATTATAGAGTCTAAAAGACTGCAGCTGCTTTTATGGAGAATGAAAGCTTGTTTCCCAGCGTTCTCAGTGGTTTAGTGTGTGTGTGTGTGTGTTTCTGGGTGAATCTCAGCAGCGTGTGTGTCTTATGTTGATTTGGTGAGTTTACAGTGAGTTGATCACTGATGGTCATTAAAGGTTCATCAGCAGCTTCACATGTCGTCAGTGGGGAATAACGCATCATCAGAGCTCATGTTATAACGGTGTGTTTCTCTACCTGTTCCTCCAGATGCTTCAGACGAACCGCCGGCCGGAGCCGCTTCAGACGAGCCGCAGGTGAGACACACACACACCTGAGAGACACACCCACCCTCACACACCTGAGAGACACACACACACACCTGAGAGAGACACACAGCTGAGACAGGCACACCTGAGACACACACACACACACACATACGAGAGACACACACACACACACCTGAGACATACACAGCTGAGACGCGCACACACACACACACACACGAGAGGCACAAACACACACAGCTGAGACACACACACGAGAGAGACACACCCACACACACACACACACACACACACGAGAGACACACACCTGCCCTTCTGCTGGAGCCGGCACTGAAACAAACACACCTGTAACCGTCTGCTCTCTCCTTCACAGGGATCCGGACACACACACACACACACACACACACACACACACACACACACACACACACACACACACACCTGTGAGAAACACACCTGTAACCGTCTGCTCTCTCCTTCACAGGGATCCGGAGACACACACACTCCTGCTGCTTCTCCAAACACCGGTGCGTCACACAATATTGCACATGATTTATTTTCTTTGATATTGGTCAGGTCTGGCAAATGATTCTCACTCAGAACGACTGTATGGAGGTAGAGAACAGGAAGTAACCCTAACTGTTCAGAAGGACTTCCTGTAGACTTTTATTTTGAAAGTGTGCGTTCTCAGGCCACTAAACGCTACTGTCGTGTAAATGAACGACCAGAACGCATTAAAAGTTTTCAGTTGAAAATGGTCCCTAAATTCATAACATGAATTTTATAATGGAGATGAACGCCTTGTGCTGAAGCGCACATAAAGCTTATGCAAACCAGTGGCTAAAGAATCCTAAAGATTAAGAATGTGTCGGGGGGTAAAAGAAAGAAGACATGTTAATTTTTTATTAATAAACTAGTGTTTTCTGAGTCAGTGTTGCTGCAGAGAGGATGTTGCGGTGTATAGTATAGGGATCTCCCAGTCACGTGACCCCTAGCCGCGTGTCAGCCATTTTGACGGAATACATCCGTCAGCTACTCAGTGGCAATGGATCTATTATTAGGGGTGGGCCACTGTTTCTAGCTTATGTTGGTAGTTTTTTTTTCACTGCTACAAAAAAAACATAGAAAAATGTAGTCAACCCATACACCCTTAGAACCGTGAAAAAAAATGCACAATAGTTCTATCAAAAAGGGCGACAGCTAAACGTTTGATTAACAAATGATTTTCTGTTTAAAGCAACAAACACAAAATATACAGTATATATCGTAAAATTGGGAGCCTGATGTGTCCGGCTAAGACAAGCTTATGTTATGCTGAATGCTTGGTAATGCAAACAAACATTGCAGATTTCGAGGGCAACAGTGGATTTATAACATTTGATCCCGAACTCAGAGAAATCATTCATTAGCCTTCGAGGGGACAACTTACCTGATCCAAAATGAAGACTGCAAAGCCGCGTGTGTTGAGTTTTGGATGAAAGCGTCTGCCAAATGCATAAATGAGTTGGAAGCCAAACAGTAACACCGTCATCAGCGTTTTGCCTGTTTATTGCCGCCAACCACTTGTTTCTCTGTTTTGTTTCTTTTGGGATAAGGTATAAAGACATTCCTTTTGCATGATCACGTATCTGATCGCATCCAACTGCACAGCATCGCTCGGGCTTGATAGAAATATTTTGCGACGAGCTGTATTATCACCGGCGGTATAGCATTTCTATTCCGTCAAGATGGCTGCTCCAAATGGCGTGATGTCACGCGGGACGTCCCTATAGTGAACTATTGAGGGAAATGCCCCTTTCATCTGGATTACATAATCAGAGTATTTGCTTTCGGTTCCAATTGGTTTGTTTAAAAGTAGATATTTCAACCTTCTATAGGCCTGTTCCTCATGTGTGTGCGTAAACTAGTGTTTTACCTTAATGCCTCCTGCAGCCAATCATGCTCATTAGCTAACTGACGTTGACGAGATTAACCCCTTAGGCATTGAAATTTGGTACCAAACGACAAGCCAATCACTGCCCGGATTATTTATATTATGACACGTTTGTAGCATCAACATGAGAACGCATTAGAATCTCCTGCTAAACACAGGCCAAAGAGACGCGTTTCTCCCATCGTGACGGAGGCGTTTGATTGGCTGTGTGTTCGTGATTCATCTCTGTTTTTCTTTCTCTAGATGCCGAGCACAAGAACGGCAAGACTCCAGATTTGCTCGCGACCGTCCCGAAGGAGAAAAGGACCGAGATCGGTGAGTGACTGAGCAGACGAAAGCTCCTCAAGTGTGTATTGCCGGTTCTCTCATCCAATTGTGTGTGTGTGTGTGTGTCTGCCAGGATTCGGCAGCCGCTGCTCTCATCCAAAAGGCCCTCGGGATCCTCCGTCGGAATGGACGTGACTCTCCTCACACACTCTCTATCAGTGATGGGCGTCGAAGACTCTGCGCCCTCATCTCTGACTTACACAATCAGAAAGCTCCCAAGATAATCTCCCATGATGCACTGCTGTAGTGCTGCCGCTGCCATGGACTGTGTTGGTGCTAAAGCTCTCGCTGCGAACAGAAACATGCCTTATTCCTGCGGCCCCGGACGTCACTCGTGCATCTTCTGCAGTAGTTTAGTCGTGACTGTGAACTGTCTTCTGCGTGTTCAGGCGAGCGGTAAATAATAATGATGCAAATCTACTATCACTGAATATATTAATGCGATGTAAGACATCTGTGCATGAACCCCGTCACGTGAACCTCGAACTGTAATTTATTTGCCCTCCTGTTAGAACAAGCGTTTTCAGGGTTGTGTTTTCCTTTTCTCCCGCCGTTCTTCCTGTGTATCGGCAGGTGTGTATCTGCCACTTCAGACGCCGCGGGCTGGAGATTGTATTAATGCTTTTTGTAAATTGTATTCTAGAGGTTATTTTTGTATATGCCATTTTCTCACTTCACGAACGACACCCTGACAGCTCGCCTGTGCCTTTCTTTTCTTTTACTGTGTGTGTTAAAGTGTGTGTGCGTGAGAGAGACTGAGAGCCGAGAGAGTGTGTGTGGGTGGGTGAGTGAGAGAGACTGAGAGCCGAGAGTGTGTGTGTGTGTGTGTGTGTGTGTGTGTGTGTGTGTGTGTGTGTGTGTGTGTGTGTGTGTGTGTGTGAGAGACACAGAGAGAGAGAATGTGTGCAAGTTGCACAGTCGCATTTAAACCTCTGGGATTTTACTCGACCTTCCAACACAGACCTGTCAATCAATCACCGTGTCAGTAAAAACATTAGGAGGAATCTGCATTCTGCTGTTTTATTGTCAATACAAGCTGTGTGTGTGTGTGTGTGAGAGAGAATTAAATGCCTGGGTTATATCTCACGTTGCGGTTTCTACAGTTAATCTTTGATGTCGGATCAGTAATGTTCATATCAGTGAGAGTTCAGACACACACTCAGTGACCTCCTGCTTTCACACACACTTGTAACGCATGTTCATAAACAAGTGTCTGAATTCGGTCTGAAGGTTTTCTCTTGCACTTCCTGCAGCGATTTGTCAATTTTTCCTGATGTGCTGATCATTCAAACTGTAGCCTCGTCCCACATGAGAGTTATCGTTTGTGTGTGTGTGTGTCAGTGCATGAATGAGCGCCTCTCCGTCCGGGGTTAGTCCTCACACTTACACACACTCACACTCCCACACACTCCCACTCACACACACTCACACTCACTCTCACTTTCACACTCACTCACTCACACTCACTCTCACACTCACTCTCTCACTCACTCACTCACACTCACTCTCACACTCACTCAGTGACACACACACCACTCACTCACTCTCACTTTCAAACTCACTCACTCACTCTCTCACACTCACTCACTCTCTCACACTCACTCACTCTCTCACACTCACTCACTCTCTCACACTCACTCACTCTCTCACACTCACTCTCACACTCTCACACTCACTCTCACTTTCACACTCACACTCACTCTCTCACACTCACTCTCACACTCACTCTCACACTCACTCTCACACTCACTCTCACTTTCACTCTCACTCACTCTCACACTCACTCAGTGACACACACACCACTCACTCACTCTCACTTTCAAACTCACTCACTCACTCTCTCACACTCACTCACTCTCTCACACTCACTCACTCTCTCACACTCACTCACTCACTCTCACACTCACACTCACTCTCTCACACTCACTCTCTCACACTCACTCTCTCACACTCACTCTCTCACACTCACTCACACTCACTCTCTCACACTCACTCTCACACTCACTCACTCACTCACTCACACTCACACTCACTCACTCTCACACTCACTCACTCACTCACTCACTCTCACACTCACTCACTCTCTCACTCACTCACTCACTCACTCTCACACTCACTCTCTCACACTCACTCTCTCACACTCACTCACTCTCACACTCACTCACTCTCACACTCACTCACTCTCACACTCACTCACTCTCACACTCACTCTCTCACACTCACTCACTCTCACACTCACTCTCTCACTCACTCTCTCACACTCACTCACTCACACTCACACTCACTCACTCACTCTCACACTCACACTCACTCTCACACTCACTCTCTCACACTCACTCTCTCACACTCACTCTCTCACACTCACTCTCTCACACTCACTCACTCACACTCACTCTCACACTCACTCACTCACACTCACTCTCACACTCACTTTCTCACACTCACTCTCTCTCACACTCACTCTCTCACACTCACTCTCTCACACTCACTCACTCTCAGACTCACTCACACACTCACTCTCTCACTCACTGACACACACCACTAACTCACTCTCACTTTCACACTCTCCACTCACTCTCTCACACTCACTCACTCTCACACTCACTCTCACACTCACTCACTCTCTCACTCACTGACACACACACCACTCACTTTCACACTCACTCACTTTCACACTCACTCACACTCACTCTCTCACATTCACTCTCTCACTCAATCACTCACACACTCATTATCTCACTCACTGACACACACACCACTCACTCACTCTCACTTTCACACTCACTCTCTCACACTCTCACACTCCCTCTCACACTCACTCACTCACTCACACACTCACTCTCTCACTCACTGACACACACACCACTCACTCACTCTCACTTTCACACTCTCCACTCACTCACTTTCACACTCTCACACACTCACTCACACACTCACTCACACACTCACTCACACACTCACTCACACACTCACTCACACACTCACTCACACACTCACTCACACACTCACTCCACACACTCACTCCACACACTCACTCCACACTCTCACTCCACACTCTCACTCCACACTCTCACTCACACTCTCACTCACACTCACTCACTCACTGACACACACCACTCTCTCACTTTCACACTCTCTCTCGCACACTCACACACTCACTCACACACACCACTCACTCTCACACTCTCACTCACTCTCACACACTCACTCACAAACACACACCACTCTCACACACTCACTCTCTCACTCACTCACACACACCACTCACTCTCTCACTTTCACACACTCACTCAGGTCAGAGAGAAGAGGCTGGTTTGAGAAGCTGAGTGTCTGACAAGAGCAGAAGTGTGGAGTCGCAGAACTCACACACACACACACACACACACACACACACACACACACACACACACACACACACACACACAGACTCAGAGAGAAGAGCGTGGAGTCGCAGAACTCTCAGACCAGCGGCCACTTATTTTATAACTAATTTATAACTAACTATTTTGGTATGATTTAGAAGTTCTAGTAAAGAGGAATATGGACATTGAATTCATATGAAATTCAAAGGTAACTTATTTTCCCATAATTTGTGGTTAGGACTAAAATATTCAATGAAAATATCATATTTCATAAATGTATTAATCATGGAAACTTCATAAGTGTAAATGAGCATCAAAAACTACAGCCCCACTTTATATTAGGTGTTTAACTACTTTGTACAAACATTTAAATTAATCATTTGATACAATGCACTCATTGTGTACATTTTAACAATGTACTTATATATTTTAAAATAGCTGCATGTTATTACAGCTGTAATTAATCTCTGTAATCAGATCTATATTCACACTGTTGAGCTTCTCTTACACCGTAAACCTCCCCATAAACAAACCTTTTCCTTACCCGTATATTCCTTAAGAGCAAAAGTGTTTTGCAATACAGTTTGAACACTATAAGTACATTGTACTTATTTTTTGATGCAAGTACATAGTAAAGGACACCTAATATATAGTGTGACCTAAAATACTTTAATGGAATTAAAAATAGTAATAGGTCACGAACGTAATACATTAACAGGAAATAAAAATGTAAATCCGTTCTTTGACTAATTTATTATGCATAATTTGTGTATAGTTTTTATTTATGAAGTTGCAGATATGCCCTGTTTTTAGCATTGGTGTTGATATTATTGGTATATTGTATAATGTCGTTGTGTTGGTAATAGGTGTGTTCATCTCCACAGGTGCTGCACACACACTCCGAGCTGAAGCGCCGGCTACAGATTTAGTTGTGGATTCAGTTATAGATTTTGTGTTGTGCGTCGGCTACAGATTTAGTTTTGTACAGCGGTTGCAGATTTTGCTCGATTTCAGACTTCCAATTTCAGACAAGCCAGTTGGTTCTGCCTTTGCATTTTTTTCTTTTTATTATAAAGTATACAACTGTAAATAAAAAATATTTATAAAATACTGTGTACAGAACATGCATTTGTTAGTCAAACTCTATATTCAGGAATAATATTAGCATAAAATATTATTCTAAAAAAGTCACTTTTTTTCATTTTCGTGCAGCCCTACATTTAAAAGCTCAAGAATACCCATAATGCACTGTGAGGATTGTGCCGATCATCTCAACCGTAGATGGCGTTCACAGATGTTCGATACTTTTTAATTGTTTATAAGTTCAATTAAGGTTTATACCAGCTACTATCTATGCCAGATTTCAATACCATTGGAGCTTTTTCCAGTTCGTTAAGTGCAGTCAGTGTTATTTAGCGAGACATCTCTAATGTTGCAAATAAAAAAGACCACGCTTGGGTCTGAAACTACAAGCTCTTGCGAGAGTACTGTAACAGAATCAGCATGACATCGCAGTGATCATTGGTGATTGGTTTTACCAGAGCCCATCTACAGGAGAGCCTTGGCACTTCCTATTAGCCCCATTGTATCATCTTGGTTGCAGTTCCATTAGAATTCCACTAGAGGTGATCGCGGGCGAGTGCAGAATGAATGGGAGTCTATGGAGCTAGACGGCTAAATGTATCCCTTTCTCCGGCTTGTCGTTGAATCAACGTAGATTTCATTGTTGATTCCGCAAGTTCAATATAGATTATAGTCCAAAAGTCTAATGAACGAGTACTTATGTCCTTTCGATTTCTTACAGGTTAGGTCGTTGTTGGCCGAAACACGCTATCATTTTGCTATAATGTGACATCACATTTTTGAACGGATTTTTAGAACAGATAAGTTAACTTAAAAATCCAATTTTCAGCTGAGTGTATTATCTTAGCCCCCCTTTTGAATGCAACTTTCAAATTACTTGAAAAAATTTCCATCCTGAGAAAAGTGGATTTCTGGGGTTGAAACCCCATAGACTCCCATTCATTCTGCACTCGCCTGCGAGCGCCCCCGCATGGACAGAGACGTGTTACTGCAGCCAGCCAGAAACCGGAAGTAACCATACAGTGCCAATTCTCTTCTTAGACATTCTCTGGTTTTACGCAGAACTTTCGCATCTCAAACAAATCTAGGCTAAACTTTATACTTGCTCATCGGAAACACCATGTGTGCATTTTAAAATAAACGTTTCGAGTGGAATTTAGAATAAATTTGTAAATGGTATTTAAAACCACGGATATAATATATAAGTTTGAAACTGTTTTCACCATGAAAGCGTTTGAATGCTAGTATGAAATATAATAGTAAATGGGCTCATGGATCTTATTCAAATGAATACAGTGACTAAGCTGCTGACGTCACCTCTCCTGTCCACCCGCTTTAAAAAGCTGCGCTCGCTGTCAATAGTCAACCAGGCCACGCCCCACACAGTACGTTTTCCTGTCAATCAACACCAGGCCACGCCCCTCCCGTGCCTCTTACACAAACAGCAGCAGCTCGAGAGAGAGAGTAAATAGAGAAAAGATGGCGGAGTTCATTCAGCTCAACAAACCCACTGAACCGAAACCACCGTCCCAGAACCGGGAGCACCATCATCATCATCCTCCACCGGCCAAGAAAATCCGACAAGAGGAGAAAATATTTAAAGCCAAGAAGATGAACGGGGGCACGGAGCAGCAGAATTACAGCAGCAAACCGAAAAACAAGAAACCCAAAACAGAGAAAGACAGAGACCGAGAGAAAGAGAAAGGCAAAGAGAGAGAAAAAGAGAGGAAGAAACACAAACTGGCGGCTGAAAATCACCTCAGTGTGAAGAAGGAAAACGGAGAGCTGAAGTTGTCGCAGAAAGGTATCGACAGCCGCTTCGCTCGGGCGCTGTTTGTTGCTGATAACGGGCCGTTGGTTCGCTAGATGTGATCTGTGCGAGTGTGTATGTGTGTGTGTGTGTGTTTATGATGTGTTTATTGTGCCTCTGTGAGCGCGTGTGTGTTTATTTGTGTGTCCAACACATCCGACAGCGCTAGTTAGCTTAGCATCGGCGCGCGACCCGAGCGGTGACGGAGCGCGTGCAGCTGCAATGTGACCCGCCGCAGAACGAGCATATTAAACCATAATAGCGTTATAACATCTGCTGTGTTAATAATATCTGAGAGAATCGTCACACTCCCTGAACATAATCGGAAACATATGTTAATATCCAAATATCAACGTTAGAATAATTACCTGTTGTAATAAACACAGTAAACTGCTGTCATTCCTGAAAAATCTGACGTTATTCAGACACCAAAACGAACAATCATGATTCTAATATCTAACGTTAACGTTACTGGTTTATTGCTGAAATGTTATTACCACCTCGGACGTGTTATTAACGATGTATTCAGCCTGGGAAACATTAATTTACAGAAGAAACATGAATTCAGATGAAGTTCCTGCCGTGAAGTTGGACTGAAACAGTGTTTGTGACAGTGATGTTCTCTTACTTTGTAATAAATCAGATTTCTGCTTCTCTTGCGTGCATGTCGTACTGCAGTTGTGTGTTTGTATCAGGCCTGTTACACACATGATCAGCACTAATAAAGCTATAACCCTTCTGTGTCCTGGATAGAGTTGAGAACCAGTTACTCACCATAACTCATTAAAGTTCAGTTTTTTGTTATTGACAAAGGCAGTAAATGGATTGTAAAGCTTAGAAGAAGCTGTATTTCTTCAATGAAACACATGGTCTGATTTCATTTATAGGAACAGTTTTGTCATTTACTTGCTCTCATGATCCTCTAAACCTGTGTGACTCTTTTTCATCAGTGGAACACTAAAGAAGATATTCTAAATAAAAATGTTGTCCACATGATTAAAGTCAATGAGATATTATGTTATGGACACCATTTACTTCCACTGTATTGACAAAAAAGTTGAAATGTTCTACAAAATATCTTTAGTGTTTCGCAGAAGAAAGTCATACAGGTTTTGGAGCGAAATGAGGTTAAAAAAATGACAGAATGAACCCTTTTGGTTGAACTTTCTGTCGAATGTTTTTGTGCTTTAGAGTCATGTTTTTTTTTTTTTTTACACAATTTGTGCAGTTTGTCTTTATGGCAACATTTTTCGACCCTGAAATTTATCCTCAAGATTGTGATCTGGTTAGAACTGACCAGAAGAATCAAGACTGAAAATAAGAAATTATCTTGTGCATAAAGAAGTTGAAGGACTGTTCATACCTTAATTTTAAGTTTATCCAGGAATATGAAGATATAGTAGAGAAGACTGATAATGTGTTGAGGAATCGAGTGTTTGGGTGCTGAAGACTTCTAACTGAAGTAAAATCATGAACATGAGCCGGATTCGGGAACATCAGTGCATGCTTTAACCCTCTGGTGTGTTTCTTCCTCCTACAGAACACACCATTAAAGAGAAACCTAAAGACAGAGACCGTGAGAAAAAGAAAGAGAGAGAGCAGGAGAGAGAGATGGAGAAAAGAAAACATAAGCTGATGACGGAGATGAAGAGAGAGAATGGAGAGGTGAAGATCCTGCAGAAAGGTAATTCACAGACGCCATTAAACACCCACACCTGAACGTCTGTGACCTTTCACCTTTGACCTGGGCTGCAGGTTTAGGGGTTTCTTAAAACAACAGTCAAGTCACATTTATTTATATAGAGCTTTTTACAATACAAAGTGTTTAAAAAGCAGCTTTAGAGAGATAACAGGAAAATAATGCAACAAAGTTTGTTTCTTGAAGAAAATAGCGTCACAGTTCAGCTTAAGTTCAGTGATGTTTCATTTTGTTGTAAAAAGGTATTACAACAAAAGTGATTAGTGAAGAGTGAATATAATTTCGACTAAGACACATTATGATGACTAAAAAAAGGACCAGCGTTTTTTATTCTGTTCCTTTTGATCCCTGGAAGAAAGAACCAAGTGTGAACCTTTTCCATTGGCAGCAGGTTCTGCTTTCTTTGTCTTTGAAAACACCTGATATTCTCATTCAGGAATAAAAGGATCATGTAATGTTTGGGCTGAAATCGTGGAGCGAATCCTGTGATCGGAGCTCGGCTTAATCGAGATCAACCGCTTTGGAACCATAATCTTGATTTCATTGTTGTTGTTTTTCAAGCAGTCAGAAATATTCGTTCAAAACAGACATATATATTTATTTATATATATATATATGGCACAAATGCAGTCAAGACCACTAGAGTAACAGATTAAAACTAGAACTAATTTCTACTAAATTAGAAAAAAGCTTGTATATGTAACTTGCACCGTTATAGTCTAAGCACTGAAACTTGGTTACAGCACAGCGGTACGTGTTGTTAAAAGCTCAAGAAAATATGACCTTAATGTTTTAACTAATGATTTGCTCTAATCATGACATTGAAATGAGGTAATAGTTGATCATATGGAGCATCAAGAGTCCATTGGCTGCAGTTACTGCTGTTAGTGGGACTTTTGTGAGTTGGATAGATTTGACTTTGGCTTTGTACAGGGTTTTTTTGTGTGTGTTTTTTTCACATCAACTCTCGCCTGTGCCTTTCATTAATGTCAGCTGTTAAACTCTCATCTGTCCTTGCTTAAAACACATTTCTCATAGTCACACCCTAGACTGTTTAATACACTACATGATAGTTCATACACAACTGATGACTACACTAACTAATTGCATTACATTATTTAAAGAAAGTAGGGCGTTGGATACATTTGAATTGTTTTTGCATCCCTGATTTAATGTGTTTTATTAACATGGCAAATATTTTTGACATTTGTATTTCTATTAGGCATGGGACGCTATAAAATATTCATGTTGCGATAATTGCTGAAGCTTTTGTCACGTTATTAAAATAAGTTAAAAAAGTGTTGTCATATTATAACAAGTTTAATAACTTTTGTTCTCATAACAAAAACAACACTACAATAAAGCAATACACAAAAAAATATAAAGTTAACAGCTTTCAAACAGATTAAAGTGCAAAGAATTAAAGAACAAATGGGTAACACTTTAGAATAAGGTCCAATTTATTAATGTTAGTTAATGCATTAACAATGAGCAATAGCTACATTTGTTACAGAAGAATATCAGCTCAGGTCCATTAAATAATGCAGTTACAACTTTTGATTTAAATAATGTATTATTAAATGTTTATTTTTAAATGGAAGGGGCACTTAGTCATTTTGCAGTCGAGTACCTTAACAGACAAAAAAAATCATCATCTCGAGGTCACACATATACAGCGACACCCAATGCTTTTAAGTGAGTTTCGGTGGGAAATTGTAGATCTGTGAGACAAATGTGCAAAAAAAACATTTGTTGGTAATTTGTTATTTTTGCTAGTTGGCGCTTAACAAGTGTTCAACTTGTGGATTTACTCAAAGTAGCGTAATGTGTGTCTCCTTCACAACAGAAACCTCATGTCTCTCAGATGTTTAACAGACCGTGAATTGTGAACAGGTGATTTGATAAAAAAAATAGGATGACTAGTAATTTCCTACTACTTAATTCTGAAAAAAGATTCTAATTATTGGACAAAAATCTTCCTCACGTAATAACTTAGAATACCGTCTAACACTTGATGCTGCTCTGTTAAGTCTTCGTCGTCGGTTAGGAACCTGTGTGTGTGTGTGTGTGTGTGTGTGTGTGTGTGTGTGTGTGTGTGTGTGTGTGTGTGTGTGTGTGTGTGTGTGTGCTCTTTGATACCAATCTTTCATTTGAAAGTCACGTGTCTAGTGTCTGTAAAACCGCATTTTTCCATCTTAAAAATATATCTAAATTACGTCATATGCTCTCACTGACAAATGCGGAACAACTAGTTCATGCGTTCATGACATCAAGGCTAGATTATTGTAATGCTCTTATGGGTGGTTGCCCTGCACGCTTAATAAACAAACTACAGCTAGTCCAAAACGCAGCCGCTAGAGTTCTTACCAGAACCAGGAAGTACGACCATATTAGCCCGGTTCTGTCAACACGGCATTGGCTTCCTATTAAACATCGTATAGATTTTAAAATATTGCTGATTACTTACAAAGCACTAAATGGTTTAGCTCCCCAGTACTTGAGCGAGCTCTTAACGCATTATAGTCCTTCACGTCTATTGCGATCTCAAAACTCCGGCCAGTTGATAATACCTAGAATATCTAAATCGACTGCTGGCGGTAGATCCTTTTCCTATTTAGCACCAAAACTTTGGAACAATCTTCCTAACATTGTCCGGGAAGCAGACACAGTCTGTCAGTTCAAAGCTAGACTAAAAACACATCTCTTTGACCTAGCATTCACATAACACTCTATAGACTTCTATAATTCAATATTAGGCTGCTTAGATTAGGTCAGCCGGAACTGGGAACACTTCCCTTAAATCCTGATGTAATCGTTACATCATAAGAAGGATGGCGTCTACGCTAATATTAGTGTCTCTGTTTATCCCGAGCAGCGCTTGACATTAACACCCGCCAAATGCGGGTGTATTTTGCTCGTGGCGTGTAACACAGTCACTCCAACTAGCCACTTTGGCCGGTTCCCGCCTCCTCCTTCCCGGGTTTCGGCACCAGTGTAACGCAGTTCAGGTGTTATGGGAAGAAGGAGGCTGGAACCGGCGAACAATCAAATACATTTGAATGACAAAACAAAAACGAAAGTAAAGACGGCAGTCCCTCACGGTCGACTGCCGCCACATACAATAAAACAAAACACGAAATAAAACTCGCTCTTCACATTCGCCGCTCCTCCTTTTCTGCTTCCGCTCCTCCGTGAGAGATATGAGACCGGAGCGTCACGCAGGAGTCATTCATCATTAATCACGCCACCGGCTCGTGCCGTTCTCTCACGCCTCGGCCTCGTCCTGCTCGCCAGTCACGCTCACATTCAAGTATTTTTTCAAAATTTGGATTGATGAGCCAAAAATAATTTGTTCTTCTTTGCTCATTGTTGTTCTAATGCAGATATGTTTTTTCTACTCTATTATTTACTGCTGTTGTTGATAAGGAGTTTTTACATTTACATTGTATATTTCTATCCATTTCTTGTCAACCTTACCAGTCATTATTAGGGCCTGAGCACAAAAATGACAAACTGAAATGTGTTCTTTATGATGAGAGGAACGTTCCCCTCAAATTTTAATGAAAATCAAAGCAACTTTGTCCGAACCATGGCATGCATTTTTCGTGAGGTTTTGAGACTGACCTACTTTCCATGGCAACTTGTAACATAGAATTTCCCATCGGGGCTCAATAAAGTAATTCTGAGTCTGATTCTGATATTTTAACAGACAGTGTATCTAATGCTAAAGGTTTTTTCAGTTTAGTTTTTTATCTTTTTTATTAATCTTCTACATCCATGCACCACTTATATTATGCAATAAGAAGCTACTTTTTTATGTCTTTATCTTAATACATGGTTTTATTTAAAAAAAGGAGCTTTACACACAACCTTATCAGAGCTAATGATAATGACCTGTATTGTTATACATTTATGTAGTCTTGATTTGGGTGTGTACAGTGGTTTTACATTTAAAAGGGTTGTAAATCTAGTTCAAGTAAATTTTAGCACGCCAGTCAACTTTAATCAGGTAATTTCACAACAACAAAAATGTGGCTAGTAAAAATGCTGTGTGGCTAGCAACTTTGGAAAACCACTAGCCACATTGGCTAGTGAGCAAAAAAGTTAATGTCAAGCCCTGATCCCGAGGTTTACCGCAGTCTGTCGGATCCAAGCCGTATCCAGATACACACTGTCTCACACACACACACACTCCAGAACTGATGAAGGACCTGCGCCTGGACACACACACTCACTTACACACTGTCTCACACACACACACACACACTCCAGAACTGATGAAGGACCTGCGCCTGGACACACACACTCACTTACACACTGTCTCACACACACACACACACTCCAGAACTGATGAAGGACCTGCGCCTGGACACACACACTCACTTACACACTGTATCACACACACACACACACTGTCTCACACACACACACACACTCCAGAACTGATGAAGGACCTGCGCCTGGACACACACACTCACTTACACACTGTCTCACACACACAAACACACACACACACACACACTCCAGAACTGATGAAGGACCTGCGCCTGGACACACACACACTCACTTACACACTGTCTCACACACACACACACACACACACACACACACACACACACACACACACACACACACACACACTCACTCACTCTAGAACTGATGAAGGACCTGTGCCTGGACAAACACACTCACTTACACAGTCTCTCTCACACACACACACTCACTTACACACTGTATCACACACACACACACACACACACACACTCACTCTAGAACTGATGAAGGACCTGCGCCTGGACACGACGACAACGCAGTCCTGAAGTGTCACTAGTCTCTCCCCGGTGAAGGCCTCCTTCCCTATTACCTCTGTACTGATAAAACGTTGTCGGGATAATTCCGGTTCGCGTGGCTACGCGGAAGCAATAAAAAAGTCTGTATTATAAACTTTTCAAGGCTTGTACCTTGGAACCTATTTCATGGTTTGCGTTCTCGGGCCACCAGGCATTTTGTACAAATGAGCGGCCGGATCGCATTAAGGGTTTTCTGTTGAAGGGTGTTGTGTTAAGGCCTCATTATGCTTGTGCGTCAACTCCACGGCGTAGCTACGGCGTCACTCCTACGGAGTCGTGGCCTTTTTATAGTTCTGCGTCAGGTTGAGTTGCATCGCGGTGCATCTGACCAATCACAGCCCTTGTGGTCTGCGTCGCCTCGACGCGTAGTTACAATTTTTTGGAGGTGCACGTCGAGCTACGGCGGAGGGGTTCGCGGCGACGCAGAGGGGTACTGCGCTGCGGGGGTACGCCGTCGATTCGACGCAGAAGCATAAAACTGGCTTTAGCGGCCGCTAAGTTAATAACTAACGATGTTGCGACGGAAGTGAATCATTCAAAACTAACTTTAGCAGAACAATAACTTTATTCTAGAGCTGCTGTAAAGCCTAAACAATCTGTTACTTTAATTTCCTATTATCACTGTAAAACTGCTTTGAAACAGTCCATATTGTTAGAGCACTGTATAAATGAAGGTGACTTGACTTGACATGACATGCATCACTGTCTGCTCCGGTCCTTATCAGCTCTGTTATTTGTTGGGGGTGAAATATTTTTTTCTTTTGTTCTGAGGATGTTTGTGAAGTTAATCACCTTTCTCCTGTGCTGTAGGTGACGGAGAGAAGCCAAAGATAAACTCCGCTGAGGACTTGCTGATGAAAAAGGTCAAGAAGAAAAAGAAAAAGAAACATAAAGAAGGTGAAAAGCGAAAGCGGCCCAAGATGTACAGCAAGTCCAGCCAGACCGTTAGTTCTGAGTCAGAGTTCCAGCCTCCGGCTCCGGTCCAGCAGAGCGTCTCTATGAGCTCCTGTAGCCCGACAGCGGAGAACAGAAGCACACCGAGCCTGAAGAACATCTGCACTCAGAGTCTGAGCGCCACAGACAGCCCGGATAAACCCGCTACACTGCCCGGGCTGGACCGGCTGGAGTTCGGCTGTCTGGTCCATGTGGAGAACCAGCCCAACGGAGGAGCCCTGGTTCTGCACGCCTACAGCAAGGAGCTCTCGGTCCTGACGCCTGTGCAGATGCAGAGGTTCGCGCAGGAGTTCGTGAGCTTGTCGTTTAGCGAGGACCAGGATGGCTCTGCCAACTACGTGATGGGCGTGATCCACGGGGCCGCCTCATATCTCCCAGACTTCCTCGAGTACTTCTCCTGCAAGTTCCCCAACTCGCCCGTCAAAATGGAAATCCTGGGGAAGAAGGACATCGAGACGACTACTATGGCAAACTTTCACACTCAGGTTAGTAGATAGATGGGACAGTTGTGTTGCACTGTCGGGTGTTTGTAGGTTTAGCTGGAGCTGCAGCAGAGAATCGGTACAGGAGACCAAACATCATTCCTCTCTAATGACAGATCAGGGACCTTGTGGATAAAACCATTTCCCATGCACACATTATTGATATAAAACATCACATGCTGAAGCTTCTGCTATTGGTAATTATATATGCACTTTGCACAGGGTCAGGCTTCTGTCTATTCAATAAAAACTGGAATTTTTTTGTGCTTACATGCTCTTTCAGGATGTAATCTGCACAAGTTTTTATACCCGAGACTCTAGTGTTGACGAGTATCGACTTCGGTACCAAGCCAATCAAAGCTGTTTATGATTCCGCTCAACAGTGCTTAAAGCCTCACATTTTTAAAATTCAGAATCGACTTGTTGGTTCTGATTCTGAATCGATTCTGATTGGTCTCTAATTTTTAATCTCAGCTCCTCGTTGCAATAGCACTTATCTGTGGATTAGAGACAGCCATGTCAAGCTTGCTGCCAATTACATCCAAAAAGAGCTTGTATGATTGAGAAAACACAGTCAGAATAGATGTGTGCATTAGTGTGAAGGGGATCTGTTATATCTATATCTATCTACATGTTGGTCTGGAAGACTCTTACACCATGTCTACGCAGGAGGCTTCGCACTGTGTCTGCTGAACACATCCATGTGTCCTGTTATCAGGTGTAGCGTAACTTTCAGGTGTAGCGTAACTGTCTGTCAAGTGTAGCGTAACTGTCTGTCAGGTGTAGTGTAACTGTCTGTCAGGTGTAGCGTAACTGTCTGTCAGGTGTAGCGTAACTGTCTGTCAAGTGTAGCGTAACTGTCTGTCAGGTGTAGCGTAACTGTCTGTCAGGTGTAGCGTAACTGTCTGTCAGGTGTAGCGTAACTTTCAGGTGTAGCGTAACTGTCTGTCAGGTGTAGCGTAACTGTCTGTCAGGTGTAGCGTAACTGTCTGTCAGGTGTAGCGTAACTGTCTGTCAGGTGTAGCGTAACTGTCTGTCAGGTGTAGCGTAACTTTCAAGTGTAGCGTAACTTTCAGGTGTAGCGTAACTGTCTTTCAAGTGTAGCGTAACTTTCTGTCAAGTGTAGCATAACTTTCTGTCAAGTGTAGCGTAACTGCCTGTCAGGTGTAGAGTAACTGTCTGTCAAGTGTAGCGTAACTGTCTGTCAAGTGTAGCGTAACTGTCTGTCAGGTGTAGCGTAACTGTCTGTCAGGTGTAGCGTAACTTTCAAGTGTAGCGTAACTTTCAAGTGTAGCGTAACTGTCTTTCAAGTGTAGCGTAACTTTCTGTCAAGGGTAGCGTAACTTTCTGTCAAGTGTAGCGTAACTTTCTGTCAAGTGTAGCGTAACTGCCTGTCAGGTGTAGAGTAACTGTCTGTCAAGTGTAGCGTAACTGTCTGTCAAGTGTAGCGTAACTGTCTGTCAGGTGTAGCGTAACTGTCTGTCAGGTGTAGCGTAACTGTCTGTCAGGTGTAGCGTAACTGTCTGTCAGGTGTAGCGTAACTGTCTGTCAGGTGTAGCGTAACTGTCTGTCAGGTGTAGCGTAACTTTCAGGTGTAGCGTAACTTTCAGGTGTAGCGTAACTGTCTGTCAAGTGTAGCGTAACTTTCTGTCAAGTGTAGCGTGACTGTCTGTCAGGTGTAGCGTAACTGTCTGTCAGGTGTAGGAGAACAGTCTGTCAGGTGTAGCGTAACTGTCTGTCAGGTGTAGCGTAACTGTCTGTCAAGTGTAGCGTAACTTTCTGTCAAGTGTAGCATAACTTTCTGTCAAGTGTAGCGTAACTGCCTGTCAGGTGTAGAGTAACTGTCTGTCAAGTGTAGCGTAACTGTCTGTCAAGTGTAGCGTAACTGTCTGTCAGGTGTAGCGTAACTGTCTGTCAGGTGTAGCGTAACTTTCAAGTGTAGCGTAACTTTCAAGTGTAGCGTAACTGTCTTTCAAGTGTAGCGTAACTTTCTGTCAAGGGTAGCGTAACTTTCTGTCAAGTGTAGCGTAACTTTCTGTCAAGTGTAGCGTAACTGCCTGTCAGGTGTAGAGTAACTGTCTGTCAAGTGTAGCGTAACTGTCTGTCAAGTGTAGCGTAACTGTCTGTCAGGTGTAGCGTAACTGTCTGTCAGGTGTAGCGTAACTGTCTGTCAGGTGTAGCGTAACTGTCTGTCAGGTGTAGCGTAACTGTCTGTCAGGTGTAGCGTAACTGTCTGTCAGGTGTAGCGTAACTGTCTGTCAGGTGTAGCATAACTATCAGGTGTAGCGTAACTGTCTGTCAGGTGTAGCATAACTATCAGGTGTAGCGTAACTGTCTGTCAGGTGTAGCGTAACTGTCTGTCAGGTGTAGCATAACTATCAGGTGTAGCGTAACTGTCTGTCAGCTGTAGCGTAACTGTCTGTCAGGTGTAGCATAACTATCAGGTGTAGCGTAACTGTCTGTCAGGTGTAGCGTAACTGTCTGTCAGGTGTAGCATAACTATCAGGTGTAGCGTAACTGTCTGTCAGGTGTAGCGTAACTGTCTGTCAGGTGTAGCGTAACTGTCTGTCAGGTGTAGCGTAACTGTCTGTCAGGCAGGGCTCCAGACTAACTTTTTTCACCTCCATCCTGGAACTGTCCTGAAAAACAATTTGAACCGTCCTAAAGTGAATGTCAACTGTCCCAAAATCAAAATGTTGTTTCTGTACTTTGTTATTATCATCTATAGTTGTTAGTCACATAATAAAAACACCATTAAAAAACACCATCTTTATGATATATATATATTTATTTAGCTCCATTCAAAGTAGTTATCTGTAAACAGGTAAAAAACAGATTTAATAATATCAGGAGTTAAATGCTTTTTTGTATTCATGCAGAACAAATCTTTTTTTTTCTTTTTTTTTTTTTTTTTACATATACAAAAATTACGAGAAAAATACATACAGCTCAAAACTTTGAGTTCGTTGGATTAAACGATAACAAATAAATACTGGGCTCGTCCATTTTGACCCAGGCCTATGGTGACTAGTGAGTGATTTTCATTTTAGCAGTTCATCCAATAAGCAGCCCGAGGAAAGCTTTGAGTGAAAGCTTCTCAGCCAATCAGCGGCTTCTACCCCACGTGTGGACTCTTAAGCCTGCCCACACTGCATCGTCACCACAAGTGATCCAATGACATGAATGACGTTGGCGCGCAAGCTTTTCAAAGCAAGCTCTATGGGGCTGTTTACACCTGGCCACTTCATACGTTTCCTGTGATCGGATAGCTCTCCGATCGTGAAAAGACCAGGTGTAAATGCCCTCCGAAACGCATTCGAGACGGATTTAAATCCGATCAATCAAACCACTTCAGGAGGAGGTCTGAGACTCATTCCAGACGAAACTGGACAAGTGTAAATGCATCTGGCTTTTGAAAGCACATGTAGATTTAACTCCTCTCAACCATGCTTAAAAAATAAACGTGTGATAGGTTATATGTCATGTTATAGCCAGATATGAGGGCGCTACTTCAGCATCACCGCAGATGAGCGATCTATTCATCAAGCCAGCGTGCAAACTACCACAAATCAAAGTTGCAGACGCTTAAGACATAATCATCTTCATTAAAAGTAAAGAAGCGGAATGATCTCACCAGTGCTGTTGCCACTCTCTTATTGCGGTCTTTGATTTTGATTTTAGCTGATGATCAATAAAATGTAGCTCATATCTGTTGCTTTCGGTGACGTGAACTATATTAAATCTGCATACTAGCGGGAATTGAAGATCGGATTTATTTCCGTTTTGTGAAAAACACATTTGTGTGTCCAGATGTAAATGGAATCGTTTTGATAAATCCGATAGCTATCCGATCTGAGAAAACGCATGAAGTGGCCAGGTGTAAACAGCCCCATTGAGACCGACACAGACGGCAGCTATTATTTAGCAAATATGAAAAGCAAAGCAATCTGTTTTACCGTTGTTTAACCAGCGCAACATATTTGCGATGTCATTAAGTCATTTGATAGAGGCACCCATATGCACCCGGTACCGCGGAACACGTCTCCGGGTGAGTAGCGGCCAGTGATCGTAACTATAGTAACAGCATGAGAAGACGCACTCCGTTGTAGTCAGCGTTTGGTCGGTTACTTTTGGCATTTTCTAAGTAAGTTAGCCTAATAGGATAGTAATAAATGAACACACATACAAAAATGTCTTTCGTCCTGTAGGCGTCCTGGAGAATATTTCTGTTCGTCCTAAACACATTTTCTATCGTCCCCAGGACGATAGGACGGCGTTAGTCTCGAGCCCTGCTGTCAGGTGTATCGTAACTGTCTCTCAGGTGTAGCGTAACTGTCTCTCAGGTGTAGCGTAACTGTCTCTCAGGTGTAGCGTGACTGTCTCTCAGGTGTAGCGTGACTGTCAGGTGTAGCGTAACTGTCTCTCAGGTGTAGCGTGACTGTCAGGTGTAGCGTAACTGTCTCTCAGGTGTAGCGTAACTGTCTCTCAGGTGTAGCGTAACTGTCTCTCAGGTGTAGCGTGACTGTCTCTCAGGTGTAGCGTAACTGTCTCTCAGGTGTAGCGTGACTGTCAGGTGTAGCGTAACTGTCTCTCAGGTGTAGCGTAACTGTCTCTCAGGTGTAGCGTAACTGTCTCTCAGGTGTAGCGTAACTGTCTCTCAGGTGTAGCGTAACTGTCTCTCAGGTGTAGCGTGACTGTCAGGTGTAGCGTAACTGTCTCTCAGGTGTAGCGTGACTGTCTCTCAGGTGTAGCGTAACTGTCTCTCAGGTGTAGCGTGACTGTCTCTCAGGTGTAGCGTGACTGTCAGGTGTAGCGTAACTGTCAGGTGTAGCGTAACTGTCTCTCAGGTGTAGCGTAACTGTCTGTCAGGTGTAGCGTAACTGTCTCTCAGGTGTAGCGTGACTGTCAGGTGTAGCGTAACTGTCTCTCAGGTGTAGCGTAACTGTCTCTCAGGTGTAGCGTGACTGTCTCTCAGGTGTAGCGTAACTGTCTGTCAGGTGTAGCGTAACTGTCTGTCAGGTGTAGCGTAACTGTCTGTCAGGTGTAGCGTAACTGTCTGTCAGGTGTAGCGTAACTGTCTCTCAGGTGTAGCGTGACTGTCTCTCAGGTGTAGCGTGACTGTCAGGTGTAGCGTAACTGTCTCTCAGGTGTAGCGTAACTGTCTGTCAGGTGTAACGTAACTGTCTCTCAGGTGTAGCGTGACTGTCAGGTGTAGCGTAACTGTCTCTCAGGTGTAGCGTGACTGTCAGGTGTAGCGTAACTGTCTGTCAGGTGTAGCGTAACTGTCTGTCAGGTGTAGCGTGACTGTCAGGTGTAGTGTAACTGTCTGTCAGGTGTAGCGTAACTGTCTGTCAGGTGTAGCGTAACTGTTTCTCAGGTGTAGCGTGACTGTCAGGTGTAGCGTAACTGTCTGTCAGGTGTAGCGTAACTGTCTGTCAGGTGTAGCGTAACTGTCTGTCAGGTGTAGCGTAACTGTCTGTCAGGTGTAGCGTAACTGTCTGTCAGGTGTAGCGTAACTGTCTGTCAGGTGTAGCGTAACTGTTTCTCAGGTGTAGCGTGACTGTCAGGTGTAGCGTAACTGTCTGTCAGGTGTAGCGTAACTGTCTGTCAGGTGTAGCGTAACTGTCTGTCAGGTGTAGCGTAACTGTCTGTCAGGTGTAGCGTAACTGTCTGTCAGGTGTAGCGTAACTGTCTCTCAGGTGTAGCGTGACTGTCTCTCAGGTGTAGCGTGACTGTCAGGTGTAGCGTAACTGTTTCTCAGGTGTAGCGTGACTGTCAGGTGTAGCGTAACTGTCTGTCAGGTGTAGCGTAACTGTCTGTCAGGTGTAGCGTAACTGTCTCTCAGGTGTAGCGTAACTGTCTGTCAGGTGTAGCGTAACTGTCTCTCAGGTGTAGCGTGACTGTCAGGTGTAGCGTGACTGTCAGGTGTAGCGTGACTGTCAGGTGTAGCGTAACTGTCTGTCAGGTGTAGCGTAACTGTCTGTCAGGTGTAGCGTGACTGTCAGGTGTAGTGTAACTGTCTGTCAGGTGTAGCGTAACTGTCTGTCAGGTGTAGCGTAACTGTTTCTCAGGTGTAGCGTGACTGTCAGGTGTAGCGTAACTGTCTGTCAGGTGTAGCGTGACTTAGGGTTGGGCGGTATTTCGGTAATAACGTATACCGCGGGGTCTTAAAATAGCAACGGTATCAGTTTCAATACCGTCATTACCGGTACTTATATATAATAAATAAATATAATTTATTCAATGTCTAAAAATGCTTATGTAGTTGTCATCAAGTGACAGTGTGGAGGAGAGAGAGAGAGAGAGTGAGAGAAGGGAGAGGCGGTAAATACTGACGAGGCAATTTGTAAATGTTGCAATAAAAAGGTGACCGCGAGAGATGGAAACACCTCTAACCTAATGTCGCATCTCCGAAACAACCACCCACTCACTGCTGCGAGGATGCCTTTTGCCAAGAGTTCATTAAATAAGCGCATTCGTTTATATTTTTTAAAATATTATAATGTTATTTTTTTTATGTTGATAATGAAAACTGAACAGCACGAGTATTATGGGATGCATCGGGAGTCAGACATTGACCACTTAATTAAGTTTCATTTTGTAAAAGGCCTTTCTTTAAAGTGAATTTCGTTTTGTATAAATTGTATCATAATTTTAATTTTTTTTTTTATCAACCAATAATAAATAAGAATCAAATATAGCAGACAATATAATCATGACATGATCGTGCGCTGGCGCGCCGCGGTCACTTGCATTAAAATCTCATCATAAATTAACCGAAACTCAGTGTATGTCTCACAGACATGACAGATATCTAAATAAAGCTTGAAATTTCATTAAACGAAACAATTCAAAACGAAAAGAAATAGGCCACTCGCTGATTATTTAATCCATGATGTGCATTTCTCTCTATGCTGTTCTATACGGAAATGGCGATCATCAACTTAAACGAAACTATTCAAAACGAAAAGAAATAGGCTAGCCTACTCTCTGATTATTTAATCCATGATGTGCATTTCTCTCTATCGTTCACTACGGAGATGGCGATTCGTCAATTTCTTTAAAGGAAACAATTCAAAAGGAAAAGAAATATAGGCAGCATACTCTGTGATTAATCCATGATGTGCATTTCTCTCTATAGGCGTGTTCACTACGGAGATATCAATCGTCAATTTCTTTAAACGAAACAATTCAAAACGAAAAGAAAAAGGCTAGCCTATACCTTCTGATTATGTAATCCATGATTTGCATTTCTCTCTATATATGCGCGTCCACTAGGAGATGGCGATCGTCAACTGAATCTTTGCAGCACTGACAGAAAAGTTGTATTAATAAAAATCAATGGACGCGTGTCACCGGATTTAGTTAAACAATTATTTGGCCCACGTATTAAAAATAGTCGAGTCTAAATAGGGCTCCGGCTCATAGTCAAGTCAAGTCAAGTCAAGTCATCCTCATTTATATAGCGCTTTTAACAATGTAGATTGTTTCAAAGCAGCTTTACAGAGCAAAACATATAATTTAAGATAACAGAGATTGGTTTGGTTTTATAGTGGCTCTTGAAAAATGTTTTTTCCAGCTAAAGTTAGTTTTGATTGATTCACTTCCTTCTAAATGATAGTTTGTTATTAAATTAGGGGCCTCTAAGACGACACCGTTCTCTCTAAACAGACTTTAAACGTGAACCTGTGATAGACGCTGATGGCGTTCACATGCGCATTAAGAATTGATTCTATAGTTATGTGCGTTTGAATAAATGTGCGCAGGTTTATAATTCCTTACAAACCATGCCTAAACAAACTACTTGTCTATAAATTTTGATGCAGAATTTTTATTTTATCTTATCACTTTGGGTAGGTACGCGAACCGAAAAATTCCACAAGGCTTTATCTGTAGAGTGGTATAGGGATCCTCCATAGGGAGAGGCTAGTTGGCACTTCAGCACTGCATTGTCATCGGGTCCAGGCGAAAGTCCTTCGTCAGATCTGGATATGGCCTGGATCCGGCAGGCTGCGGGAAAACCTCGGGATAAACAAAGACACTAAAATTAGCGTAGATGCCATTCTTCTTATGATGTAACGAGTACGTCAGGATTTAAGGGAAGTGTTCCCAGTTCCGGCTGACCTAATCTAAGCAGCCTAATATTGAATATAGAAGTCTATTGAGTGTTATGTGAATGCTTTTGGAAAGTTTTGGTGCTAAATAGGAAAAGGATCTACCGCCAACTGGCCGGAGTTTTGAGATCGCAATAGACGTGAAGGACTATAATGCGTTAAGAGCCCGCTCAAGTACTGGGGAGCTAAACCATTTTGTGCTTTGTAAGTAATCAGCAATATTTTAAAATTTATACGATGTTTAATAGGGAGCCAATGCAGTGTTGACAGAACCGGGCTAATATGGTCGTACTTCCTGGTTCTGGTAAGAACTCTAGCGGCTGCGTTTTGAACTAGCTGTAGTTTGTTTATTAAGCGTGCAGGGCAACCACCCAGTAGAGCATTACAATAATCTAGCCTTGATGTCATGAACGCATGAACTAGTTGTTCCGCATTTGTCAGTGAGAGCATATGACGTAATTTAGATATATTTTTAAGATGGAAAAATGCGGTTTTACAGACACTAGACACATGACTTTCAAATGAAAGATTGGTATCAAAGGAATCTGTCATATTACATTTAATGCCGTCAACAGGGATCAGACACAACGTGCACGGGTTGGCCTCGATTTTTTTTGTGTGTTTTTTATGCCCGATCTGGTATTCAGTTTCTGAACGGTGTAGGCACAAGCCAACAGTTTTGTGACGCTGTCTGAGCCTTATGTCATAATTTTTAATTAGTCACGGTAATACCGTATACCCCGGTAAAATAGGGAGGAGGTTTGACGGTATCAAAAATTGGAATACCGCCCAAGCCTAGCGTGACTGTCAGGTGTAGCGTAACTGTCTCTCAGGTGTAGCGTGACTGTCAGGTGTAGCGTAACTGTCTCTCAGGTGTAGCGTGACTGTCAGGTGTAGCGTAACTGTCTCTCAGGTGTAGCGTGACTGTCAGGTGTAGCGTAACTGTCTCTCAGGTGTAGCGTGACTGTCAGGTGTAGCGTAACTGTCTGTCAGGTGTAGCGTAACTGTCTCTCAGGTGTAGCGTGACTGTCAGGTGTAGCGTAACTGTCTGTCAGGTGTAGCGTAACTGTCTCTCAGGTGTAGCGTGACTGTCAGGTGTAGCGTAACTGACGGTCAGGTGTAGCGTAACTGACGGTCAGGTGTAGCGTAACTGTCTGTCAGGTCTAGCGTAACTGTCTGTCAGGTGTAGCGTAACTGACGGTCAGGTGTAGCGTAACTGCCTGTCAGGTGTAGCGTAACTGTCTCAGGTGTAGCGTAACTGTCTGTCAGGTGTAACGTAACTGTCTGTCAGGTGTAGCGTAACTGTCTGTCAGGTGTAGCGTAACTGTCTGTCAGGTGTAGCGTAACTGTCTGTCAGGTGTAGCGTAACTGTCTGTCAGGTGTAGCCTAACTATCAGGTGTAGCATAACTGTCTGTCACTTGTAGCGTACCTGTCTATCAGGTGTAGCGTAACTGTCTGTCAGGTGTAGCATAACTGTCTGTCACTTGTAGCGTACCTGTCTATCAGGTGTAGCGTAACTGTCTGTCAGATGTAGCGTAACTGTCTGTCAGGTGTAGCGTAACTGACGGTCAGGTGTAGCGTAACTGACGGTCAGGTGTAGCGTAACTGCCTGTCAGGTGTAGCGTAACTGACGGTCAGGTGTAGCGTAACTGATGGTCAGGTGTAGCGTAACTGTCTCTCAGGTGTAGCGTAACTGTCTCTCAGGTGTAGCATAACTATCAGGTGTAGCATAACTGTCTGTCAGGTGTAGCGTAACTGTCTGTCAGGTGTAGCGTAACTGTCTGTCAGGTGTAGCGTAACTGTCTGTCACTTGTAGCGTACCTGTCTATCAGGTGTAGCGTAACTGTCTGTCAGGTGTAGCATAACTGTCTGTCACTTGTAGCGTACCTGTCTATCGGGTGTAGCGTAACTGTCTGTCAGGTGTAGCATAACTATCAGGTGTAGCATAACTGTCTGTCACTTGTAGCGTACCTGTCTATCAGGTGTAGCGTAACTGTCTGTCAGGTGTAGCATAACTGTCTGTCAGGTGTAGCGTACCTGTCTATCAGGTGTAGCGTAACTGTCTGTCAGGTGTAGCGTACCTGTCTATCAGGTGTAGCGTAACTGTCTGTCAGGTGTAGCATAACTGTCTGTCACTTGTAGCGTACCTGTCTATCAGGTGTAGCGTAACTGTCTGTCAGGTGTAGCATAACTGTCTGTCACTTGTAGCGTACCTGTCTGTCAGGTGTAGCGTAACTGTCTGTCAGGTGTAGCATAACTGTCTGTCACTTGTAGCGTACCTGTCTATCAGGTGTAGCGTAACTGTCTGTCAGGTGTAGCATAACTATCAGGTGTAGCATAACTGTCTGTCACTTGTAGCGTACCTGTCTGTCAGGTGTAGCGTAACTGTCTGTCAGGTGTAGCGTAACTGTCTCTCAGGTGTAGCGTAACTGATGGTCAGGTGTAGCGTAACTGTCTGTCAGGTGAAGCGTTACGGCCGTTACTGCACTGCTCACGCTCAATTAAAGTGAAAGTACACTTTTGATGGACAAAATAAATTTGATTTAACACAAAAAGTGCCCAAAATGCACGGGGGGGGGGGGGGGGGGGTGCTAACACAAAAACCTCAAATTCTCGGGACAGCAGCATGTGTCCAAATTTTAATCTTAACCGTTCGATTTAATCAGAAACGATCTTAAAACAGGGCTTTGCTTGTAAAACGCCGAACTTACCCTTTAAATATGTAATTGGTTTAATTAAATGTGTTCATATATATATATATTACACATGTAATTAAATGCATATTTTAAGTGTTATTAAGATTAATTAATAAGAAAAAAATTAGATCGGATCATGAGCTGCCTAAAGATTCCCATCCCTACTGTACAATGATTAATTGCTTGTCTTTGTCGACTAATACAGAAGGTAAAGAACTTATAGTAATCGCATATTAAATCGCAATATTGGTTAAAAAAAATCACAATTAGATTATTTTCCATAATCGTTCAGCCCTAGTTATGGGTTAGGGTGATCAACGAGATCGGTCCGCTGGTTGGTCCAGTTATGCCTCCCATCACAAAGTCACATGTCTCTTTTGAAGCACATCAAGGAATTTATTCTGTAAATGTGTTTCTATTGTAGTTAATGCGCATATTTCCTTATCCGAAAAAAAGTTTATCTGACACAATTGAGTGCATACTTTTTTCATGCTCATATTTAGAATTTATGCATGTTTTTGTTTACATCCAGCGTTTTTTGTTCAATTTCCCATAAAGTACATAAAAATAGGTGGATGGGAACAGCTATTGTGTTAGTTTGTTTGCGTCACGCTTTATCTGAAACACTGAGTGTCATCAATAGATGTGACAACACAAACACGCAGACAGACCCATGAGATCCGATGTTTGAGAATCATCTCATTAGAAACAGCATCTGCTCCTCCTCCGTTTGTAGGATTAATAGAAACGTGACCTCCATAAAACGGTTGTACACACACACACACACACACACACACACAGAGCAGTGTTTGTTCAAGTACAGATGTGTCAGTCCTTAGGCATTAGCAGCCTGGACATGCCTGGAGT
>NW_027508873.1:235000-260000 GCF_051911475.1 Siphateles boraxobius
ACTTCAGTCAGAGATCATCTACACCCCTTCAGTCAGAGATCATCTACACCCCTTCCGTCAGAGATCATCTACACCTTCCGTCAGAGATCATCTACACCCCTTCAGTCAGAGATCATCTACACCTTCAGTCAGAGATCATCTACACCTTCAGTCAGAGATCATCTACACCACTTCAGTCAGAGATCATCTACACCCCTTCAGTCAGAGATCATCTACACCCCTTCCGTCAGAGATCATCTACACCTTCCGTCAGAGATCATCTACACCCCTTCAGTCAGAGATCATCTACACCACTTCAGTCAGAGATCATCTACACCCCTTCAGTCAGAGATCATCTACACCCCTTCCGTCAGAGATCATCTACACCTTCCGTCAGAGATCATCTACACCCCTTCAGTCAGAGATCATCTACACCTTCAGTCAGAGATCATCTACACCTTCATTCAGAGATCATCTACACCACTTCAGTCAGAGATCATCTACACCCCTTCAGTCAGAGATCATCTACACCCCTTCCGTCAGAGATCATCTACACCCCTTCAGTCAGAGATCATCTACACCTTCAGTCAGAGATCATCTACACCTTCAGTCAGAGATCATCTACACCACTTCAGTCAGAGACATTCGCTTGTTCATGTTTATGGTGACAGTGTTTACATTGTTTAGCCGGAGTAGAAGTTGCCACAGTCGTTCTGGCTGCGGGATTAAAGCATTATGAAGTGACGTTCTAGTTCTTCCTGATTAAACTGCTCAATGTTCAGCCATTATAGACATAACAGTATGGCTTTCTGTAAAGCTGCTTTGAAACGATGTGTGTTGAGAAAAACGCTATATACATCTGACTTGACAGGCACAGTTTCCAGGTGTTAAGTCGCATGTCTGTGATCAGATCAACAGGAGAGTCCAGCGCTACACACAGGTGTAAACCATACACAGATCATCAAACACACACATGACCTCACTGTATTCACTATGAAGTTTATCGAATGTCACAAAATACAGAGTACAGAGATGAGAAGTCAAGTCACCTTTATGCAAAGCAGCTTTACAGAACATCATATTGTAACAGAATCATAATTAATAGTGATCTGAATAGTTGATCTACAGACCGTCTCTGAAAGATAGGTTAGTCCTAATCAAGCGTGCCGCACAAGCCCTGAAAAGTGAAGCTAAAGCGTCTCGATCGCCCCCCGGTGACCGGTCCTAGTATAGCTCATAAAACCCGCCTCCCCATGTTATTCAATGGGACGTGAGACTAACTAAACAATTAAATTACACTTAACATATCTTTTTTTCAAAGATAGTTTCTGTCATTTACTTTAGTTTTCATCATGCTGATGTAATTTCAAGTGTTTGTTTTTAAAATAAGTTTGTTTTTAGTTAGTTATTTGATGCTGTAAAAACGGCGCTGTGGCGTACATGATTGACAGCTGTGATTGACAGGTTCTCTGAGCGAAGTAGTCACTGAAGCACCAACGGAATTTTTTTCGGGATCTTTGGAGGACTGAGGAGATTGGAGCTTTAAATGTAATATCTAAATTTCTATAATTAATTACTTCACACTGACATAATGGTTTGTTCTGCAGCAGAGGCGCGTGCTTACGATTGAGCTCTGGATTGATTCAGCGAGAGTGAGGGCGGGACCAGAGCGGGACGTTGATATTGCGGCTTTACTTCCTGCTCACTACTGCGCAGGTCTGGTCCCGAAATCGCAACTGCGCAGACTCAAGTCCCAAGATGTCAGCGCCATATCGGGACAATGGTGGCTTCACTTTTCGCCAATGGAAGAGAACGAAGGGGCGTCGTCCATCTTTTTTTACAGTCTATGGTCCTAACCATAACCTTCGCTCGTACAATCTTCGATCCTCAGGTTAGCAACACATGGAAGGACCGAAGCTGGATATCCTCAGGATAGTGTCCCAAGGCAGGTAGAAGAATATTAGCCCAAGATACTAAATATAATTTAAAGCACAGTTATAGAGCTGGCGAAGCTTTTATTAATAAGGATTTTTAGATCAAAAATATTTTTATTGTTGTCTATTTCAATGTTGTATTGTAGAAGAGAGGTCTTCCACACGCTCCTGTTCAACTCCAGCCCTGGTCAAACACTGAACTAGCTAATAAAGATGTTATTGTCTCCAGGCAGTTTGGTTGAGGGCTGGAAGTACACCACTTTGTGGGACCATAGCTGTGTCCCAATGTGAATGCTGCATCCTCCGAAGGCCGATTGCGTCACAGCGGCGCGACAAAGGATGTCCTAATTCAAAGGCTGCATCCTTTTTTTTATTGAATACAAAATTGTACAACCAAGGCAAATGTATTCATTGTACAGTGCTTAACAGAAACGAATGAAAGGCTAAACACAATTTAACCAAAAAATTACTTAAAGAGACAAAGAAAATAAATAAATACGAATTTGAAATCAAATCTTACATGAAGTTAGGGTAAAATAAATAAAAATAAATAGTTAAAAAACTAAGGGGCAATATCACACCAAATCATGTGAAATCTAAAGATCAAACAGCTTCATCGCACTCCCACCTCTCATTCTCTCAAGGGCTCTAGAAAAACACTTTAAATCATTTTGAACAAAAGTAGTGGGAGGGATTTAAAAAATCTACATTAGTGAATGAAATATTTTGCCATTATTACAATGTTATTAATCAAATAAAAATGAACACAGCAGTCTTTGGGAATTCCAAATAAAATATTTTGTAAAGTAAAAGCAAAACCATCAACAACCACCCCCTTTTCTATCAACCAGTCCTGAACTGATATCCAGAAGATTTTGGAAAAATTGCATGTAAAGAAGATATGGTCAGTGTCTTCAGAATGGCTATTACAGAAAGAACAGGGTCAAGTCAAGTCAAGTCATCCTCATTTATATAGCGCTTTTAACAATGTAGATTGTTTCAAAGCAGCTTTACAGATATAAACATATAATTTAAGGTAACAGAGATTGGTTTGGTTTTATAGTGGCTCTTGAAAAATGTTTTTTCCAGCTAAAGTTAGTTTTGATTGATTCACTTCCGTCTAAATAATAATTTGTTATTAAATTAGGGGCCGCTAAGACGACACCGTTCTCTCTAAATTGACTTTAAACGTGAACCTGTGATAGACGCTGATGGCGTTCACATGCGCATTAAGAATTGATTCTATAGTTATGTGCGTTTGAATATATGTGCGCAGGTTTGTAATTCCTTACAAACCATGCCTAAACAAACTACTTGTCTATAAATTTTGATGCAGAATTTTTATTTTATCTTATCCCTTTGGGTAGGTACGCGAACCGGAAAATTCCACAAGGCTTTATCTGTAGAGTGGTATAGGGATCCTCCATAGGGAGAGGCTAGTTGGCACTTCAGCACTGCATTGTCATCGGGTCCAGGCGAAAGTCCTTCGTCAGATCTGGATATGGCCTGGATCCGGCAGGCTGCGGGAAAACCTCGGGATAAACAAAGACACAAAAATTAGCGTAGATGCCATTCTTCTTATGATGCAACGATTACATCAGGATTTAAGGGAAGTGTTCCCAGTTCCGGCTGACCTAATCTAAGCAGCCTAATATTGAATTATAGAAGGCTATAGAGTGTTATGTGAATGCTAGGTCAAAGAGATGTGTTTTTAGTCTAGCTTTGAACTGACAGACTGTGTCTGCTTCCCGGACAATGTTAGGAAGATTGTTCCAAAGTTTTGGTGCTAAATAGGAAAAGGATCTACCGCCAGCAGTCGATTTAGATATTCTAGGTATTATCAACTGGCCAGAACTTTGAGATCGCAATAGACGTGAAGGACTATAATGCGTTAAGAGTTCGCTCAAGTACTGGGGAGCTAAACCATTTAGTGCTTTGTAAGTAATCAGCAATATTTAAAATTTTATACGATGTTTAATAGGGAGCCAATGCAGTGTTGACAGAACCGGGCTAATATGGTCGTACTTCCTGGTTCTGGTAAGAACTCTAGCGGCTGCGTTTTGACTAGCTGTAGTTTGTTTATTAAGCGTGCAGGGCAACCACCCATAAGAGCATTACAATAATCTAGCCTTGATGTCATGAACGCATGAACTAGTTGTTCTGCATTTGTCATTGAGAGCATATGACGTAATTTAGATATATTTTTTAGATAGAAAAATGCGGTTTTACAGACACTAGACACGTGACTTTCAAATGAAAGAATGCTATCAAAGAGCATTTAATGTAATCGTTTAGTTTTAGCCAGGTTGCTGTCAAACACAGCATATCTAGGTTATAGTCTGTAATCATATCATTAACAATAAATGCTTTTGAAGTAAGGGATCGAATATTCAGCAACCCAAGCTTTATCATTTGTTCATTTGTATTTCTGTTTTTTATTTGTTGAACATCAATTACATTTTTTACCCTTAGATGGGTTTGGAATTTTTTGGTATTTCCTAATTCGGGGAACAGACACAGTCTCTATATGATGATATCTAGGTGAAAGAGTCTTTATGTGGTGGGATTGATCTGATCTTGGTGAGGTGAGACAGCTGGCAGACGGTCGGTTTAGCCAGTTTGTCTGCTTCCTGACCTGAGCCCCAGATTGTCATGTTTGAGCTCTAAGACTATGTGCCATATTACTAGAGAGAAGAGCAGCACAATCCCAGGAAGGATGAATACCATCTCTTTTCAACAGGTCAGGTCTGCCCCAAAAACTTGCACAAGCAATGAGTCTTAAAATCCAACAATAGTCATAGTACACAATGCAAAGTTTAAGATGTAGAATTACACAAGATTTTTTAATAGTAACTGTCATAGTAAGTGCTTTTGTTTATGGCTGTGAATTAGTTAAGTGTTTGCAGAAATGGTGTGTCTTTAGCTGGTTCTTGAAAGCTGTGATGGCCTCAGTAGATCAGTGTGAGGTTGGTAGCTCATTCCATCAGAGAGGAACAGAAGACTGATGGATCAGTGACCAGAAATGAGGGGAGGGAAACCAGGGGCCCGTTATTCGTACGTCGCTAACTCACCTAGCTGGATTTGATTGTTGGCGATTTGGCATGATCTTGGTTTGTTTGGTTCTTCGACGCTCATTCTGGACTTGCTGTCATAGCAACAGGTGTGTAAACTTGTACCTGCTCGCGAGCAGGCTTATTTCATGTTAACAGGATTAGATCGCGCCTTCATAAGCGGAGCTGATACGGGAAGTCCTTTAGCGCAGCGCGATAGTGTAGGCTACTTTCTGAGATATATATTTTTTCTTGTGAAACGATCGTGAGGGAGTCGTTTATACATTATTATTTTGTTGGAAACGCACATTAATGTTCAACTCGTCGGAGTCGGGCTTTAACAGCAGCACAACATGTTTGCGTTGCCCTAAAATTATTTGCGAGTGGGTCTTTCCTTTACACATTGGAGATGCGGAGAACTTGATGAAAAGTGCTGGCTGTCGTGCCATTCGCAAAGTTTACCTGGTGCTCAAGAAGTTTTTAGGTTTTTTTTGTGGCATTTCCAAGCCACTTTAGACCCATGGTTGTAGCCTAAAGCTGTTTTTTTTTTTTTTTTTTTGCCAACCTGTTTTTTGGTTGTTGTTTTTTGCCAACCTGTTTTTTTTCGCAGGTATATTATAATTTTTAATGAAGATCATGCAATCATGACCATGCCAATTCTAACTTACAGTATGCCCCTCAGGCTTCACTAACGTGATTGGTGCCATAGACTGCACACACGTTCCCTTCAAGGCCTTTTTTTGTGAACAGAAAGGGGGGATCACAATGTAAATGTGCAGCCAAGTTACTATTACGATTCTTAATATTCCAGATTGGTAATATTAGATCAAAATTTAAAAAAGGCAGTTAACTGACTAAACTCTCTTAGATGGTGTGTGACTATGTTCCATATCACAATTGTGAAAGCAAAATGGCCAGGATCTGTGCATGACTCAAGAATTTTCAGAGATTCACATTTATGCACATTATTTAAACGTGGTCAGGAAAATTATAAATATCAAGCTCACTGTATTAGATGCACTTATGCTGATCCTAACAGAACTGCATTTTTCCATTATACAGGTGATTACAACAGGATCCTGCTTGGAGACAGGTGTTTTATGACCCCATTCCCTGACCCAAACCCCAGACCAGTTACAATGCAGCTAGCCAGGACAAGTGCACACAATGAAGTGAACTTTGGCCAACTAAAGGGAAGATTTCAGTGTCTGAAAAGCCTGAGGGTTGCACCTGACAGGGCCTGTGACATTGTTGCATGTGCCATATTACACAACATTTCCACCATCAGAAAACAATATAAAACATTTCATTAAATGTTTAATAAAAGACAAGACAAATGGGTTGGGGTAAACCTGTCAACACATGCCTTATGCAACAAAAATTAAAAGGAAAAGTACAACACTGCCCACCTCTGTATCACTGCTTTGTGCAGACTCTTCTAGGCCTTTCTGTAGATGTGGACTCCTGCAACTCATATTGCATTCAGAAATAACAGGTAATCAAGTGTAAATTAAGTAAAGTTATTTATGCACTTACAGATACTTTCTCCAAAAGACAGTCACCTGAGAGGCTTTCTTCACTGTCCTGTGATGTGGGGAAAAAATGGGCATTACAAAGTGTTGTACTTTCTTCCCTTTTTGATGTAAAGTTAGAAAAAGTCCGCTTACTGCACATGCTTCAGACAGCACATGCTTGGGAACAGGTAAAAGTGTTGGTGTATTATTTAAAACTGCACAAAAGAGGAAAACACAAGTTCATTACAATAAAGTACACTGTGGGGAAATGTGATCAATAACTCATGGCAACATTTTTTTACATTAACTACAAGTAGTTTCATACATGTACACTTTCACAAGTCAAAGCAATTCATTACTACTCAAGGTTTAACAGTTGATATGACTTGTTGTGAACTTTTTCTTCTAAAGTGTAGGCAACTCAGAAGCGAAGACCGGGAGATGTTGGGATATCTTTCAAGCAGGTTCCTTTATTTGAGAACACAAGCTGTTGGTAGCTGCAGTCATCAAGACTCACAGTGCTGTAGTCTAATTCGTTCAAGTCTAAACTAAGGCAGTATACATTGTAGTTTATATACCTTTCAAGGGGGAGGGATTTACATAGAGGTGAACAAAGCATGTAAATGTGAAGTACAGGAATCAGCACATTACTGGAAATTCCACAGCCCTGATCTTCATCAGCATAACAGTGTGATTCAAATGCAAATATTCTAATCAAATCAGCCAGACTATTCAACGACTGGGACAGGGGCTCCAAGAGCCATTAGAACAAGGTGAGAGTCTCAGTAATCTGACTCATTTAACTTACAATAGAGAGAACAGGACTGACAATGAATCTATTGCTGATAACTCTATCTAAATTCAGTCTACTAAACTTTCTCAGTTTCTATACTATTTTTATTGGAAGCTAAATTAAACATTTAATAAATTTGTAACACTACAGACTGGACCAGTCATTTGGATCATAGGCCTACTTAATTTAATGCAGTAACAAATTATTTTACTGTGTACTAAGATAATTTAAAGTTCATTTACCTGCAGTGAAGGATATGTGTCTGAGGAAGAGCTTAACCCAGGGATGCCCTTCACAATGGGTCGGTTCACATTCAACCCAAGGGCGAACTCTTCTGCCTGGGTATGACGTGGGGGTGCAGGACCACCGGCTGTTTGTTTTTCATTTTCTTTTTTTCTCAGCCTTTTCTTGGTTGCTTTTATAAACAGGTAAACTTTTATTAACAGTGCCTTTTTAACCATCTGGGGTCTGAGGTGTTTTCTGGGTCCTGGAGGTATTCTGACATGCTCTGACATTTGTGCTTATTTCTGTTACTTGTGACATTTTCATGGCTAAAGTCTTATAACATTGTATTCAGCACAAACTCTGCTACAGTAATATGTCAGCAGCATGTATGTAAAAGTTTGTAGTTTTAAGATAATAATGTTTATGCATGGTTCGTGAAAAAACAAAAAACAAATGTCACTGAAATAAGGTCATAAAACCCATAGTGATTATTTCTTCACAAGACTTTTGATAATTCTATCACGTAGCTCCAAAACTAGGTGAAAATCATCCTGCATACTCATTTAGATAAGACAATATATGGATTTAAAATTTGTATGACGTGTTTTGTGTGAGAAAGCTTTATGCGAGGAGGCGTGAATCTCTCATTAATATGAATGCATTTTACACCTGAGAAAAACAAAGACCCTCCCCTAATGGCCCTATCAGGTGCTATCAGGCCCTAACATTATGAGGAGCCTTGCACAAAGAATGAGGAGAAATTAATAAAAAAAACGGCTTTTAGATTGTCTGGATTTATTTACAACACAACATAATTCAAAGATACACAACAAAGGACGAAAAGCACAGTAGTAAACACACTGATCTAAAGACAAAGCCTTAAACAGTCACACACCTTTGTGCCATTCCTAATACATAGTAGCCTACATACCTGTCATGCCCAAGGTTTTTGACTTTTCATTTTACCTTGTTCATGTACAGAGACTCATGTGAATGTTGAAGTCAGCAGGACTCATCCAGTGGCATCTGGTCCCTTTCTAAAAAATAAATAAATAAACACCTGTAAACATGATATCAAGACAAACTATAGGGCTGCACGATTCTGGGAATACATTTTAGATTTTTCACACACACACACACACACACACACACACACACACACACACACACACACACACACACACACATATATATATATATATATACACACACACACACAGCTGTTCAAAAGTTTGGGGTCGGTATGATTTTTAATGTTTTTAAAAGAAGTCACTTATGCTCACAAAGGCTGCATTTATTTGATTAAAAATACAAAACAAACCCAGTAATATTGTGAAATAATATTTCAATGCAAATCAGCTGTTTTCTATGTGAATATATAGTAAAGTGTAATTTATTCCTGTGATCAAAGCTGAATTTTCAGCATCATTACTCCAGTCTTCAGTGTCACATGATCCTTCAGAAATCAGTATAATATGATGATTTGATGCTCAAGAAACATTTTTCATTATAATCAATGTTGAAAACAGTTATTTACATTTTTATTTCAGGATTCTTTGATGAATAGAAAGTTCAAAAGAACAGCATTTATCTGAAAAATAATCTTTTGTAACATTAAACACTACCGTTCAAAACTTTGGGGTCAGTAAGAATTTTTTTTCTGGGGGGGGGAAATAAAATGGATCAATACTTTTATTCATCAAGGAGAAATTACATTGATAAAAAGTGACAGTAAAGACATTTATAATGTTACAAAAGTTTCTATTTCAAGTAAATGCTGTTGTTTTTTACTTTGTCATTGCTTTCATACGGATTTCTTAAACAGAGAATATTTGTTTTTGATATGATTTATTTAATTAAAAAAAGGAGACTTCAAGCCTTGTAAAGACATTACTTTCATGTGTGGGTGGCAAGTATTGGCTGAGTTACAGATCATTTTCTGTCGCGTTTCAGAATGAACTTCACATTGAGAGAGAAGACAAAACGTGCATCATGTTTTTTTCCTTTATTTTACGAAAAACAACTTTTTGTTTTTATTATGAGCGTACACAAATAGACATTTAACAGTTTTAATGATGTATAACACTTGCCTGTATGACAAAAATTTACAGAGTTATTTGAGTTTCTTTTGCACTGATAAGAAAAAAAGCGCAATAGCCGACCCCAGGGGGTTAAAAGAGATTAGTATAAGAAGTACAAATTATCATTATGTGGAATATTCTAGTACTTCACTTTTACTTGTTCCCATGTTCTAGTAGTGGGTGGTGACTCTGACATTACTGTCACGGAGTGCAGAGGGAGATAATCCAAAAGGCGTAAAGCAAGTTAAACAAGTCTTTAATAGAAATAATGCAAAGCCACCATGGCCGATTAACATAGGAATTCACAAATAAATTCTGGTTGAGAACGTGAGATGCTCAAGCGGCTGGTCCGAAAGGCTCGTGAGAGATGAAACCAAGACTGCTGGTGAGGCGTAGGACCCTGTGCAGCTCTCCACGGCTCGACACTGGGCACAGCACAAATCAGGTAACGTACAGCAGATAATAATTAGACAGCGATCCACAGTACAGGACAAGACAAGACTTCTGTAGATTAAACACAATAGTCAATAGCATACTCAATAATAATCCGCAAAGACAGAGGAGATAGAGCTAGCTAGAAATAGAGAGGCTAATGACAAGAGATAGAGGACAGGTTGAGGGATGAGAGAACAAGGAGCAGCTGAAGAGAATGAGTGAGTGATAATGGGTGTGTGTGTGTGAATGAGAGCAATGGAAAAGGGAGCGGAGAGAAACCAGCAGATGGAGACAGAGAGACAGAAAAGATAGAGAGAGAACCAGGATCATGACAATTACATTGAACAAAGTTATGAATTATTTAGAAATTATTAAAATACAAAAATATATACTGTAATAAGTGATAAAAACATCTAACATGGTCACTACAAACTTAATTTGTCTTCTACTTTTTGCCAGCCCTCTCTCCTGGATTTTGCACACTTTGAGGTGTTCCCTGGCGTTTTAATTAAGATTTTAAATTCATCATAAACTTCAAACAATAACTCTTGCTCTGCTGCGGAAAAAAACTGAGCGTGCTCTTTGGGCACGGTGAGCAGCCAATAGCAGCGTTGCTGATCAATGTTTCTACTAGGGGTGTCCCCGACTAAGGATTTTCATAGTCGAATCGTCACGTCTTCCCTATAGTCGACTAACAGTCGAATCGTGTGTGGGGTTGGGACTTTTCGCACAATTCGCGCCAGAATTGTCAACTTTGTCTTTTTAACTGCAGAAACAACAATAAACGCTAAACTCGAGTGACAGTTTATCTAAACATGTTCACAGCATACAAAAATCAAATTAGAACCGGCTGAAATGTTTTGAAATCACTTGTACCTGTCAGGAGCCAATCAAACACAACATCCTTCACCACACAACAATCACTCTCCCCAGAATACTAATCACCTGCACCTGTTCACAATCAGTAAGCCTCATCAACCCCTGCATAAAAACACTCACCACAACCTCAGTCATTGTCAAGCCTCCAACAGGAACAGACCATTTCCCTTGTCTTCCGAAGTCTCTGATATGTCCAGTTCCAGCCAAGTAACGTATACTCACCTGTGAATTACTAACCTCTGCATTCCTGTTCCACTGTCTTCAGAGATCCTGTACAAATCCGTGTTTCCTGCAATCCTGTCTGGATCCTTGTTCCTCGAAATCCTGTCTGGACCCCTGTTCCCCAAAAACCCTGTATTCTCCTGAGTCCCTGTGTTCACGCCGAGTTGTCGCTCCCACGACGACATCTGAAAGAGAAAAGACAAGTATAAGAGATCTGTGACTGCTTGACATCAGTTAGCATGAAGAGGACCTGCTCACCTATAATCTGCCCAGCACGTAGTGATCTTCACCAAATCTGCACCTGAACTTTGAGAATACTCACCTATGCACTTGTGTCACGTTAAATAAAGCTGTGTTTGGATTCACTTACCTCTGTCTTCGTGCCTGTATCCTGACAGTACCCTACCTGATCGAGAGAAAAAAAATTTAGTCTTTCACTCTGTCTGTGTCTCTGTGTCCATTTCAAATTGTGTGCGCGGATAAAATAGGCCTACATTCTAAAACGCTTAACATGAAAAACGTTTAACGGCTTAATGTCCTAAGACAATTATATTAAAAGATCAAATTTTATACACACCTTATTAATAATGCATACTGTATAGCCTACAGAAAAGCAGATGAAACCAGAATATGAACACAACACGTTTAATTAAACCTTAATTTTCCTCCAATTGAAAACCGTTATTATAAAGAAAACGCTTCACGTGACTTTCTATAGGAGGAACATGGTGCGTTCATATTCTGGGTTCATCTGCTTATCTGCACTTAGTATGGTTTCTTAATGAGGTATGTAGCCTACTATACATTAAGCCATGTAAAAGTGCCTTTTAAGCGTTTTAAAAGCTTTTTTCACATTAAGCGTTTAAGAATGTCTCGAGGAAAACCAACTTGTTAACATACGTTGCCCTTTAGAATTGCGTTCATGGTTTTCCTGATGCTAAATCCAGTCTGGGAAAATATCCTTTCTGATGGTACGTTTTTAAAGATTTAAATCCCTGCCGCCAAAACGTTCCTCTTTCGGTCACGTATCGAAAGTGAAACTTAAATCTGTCACTTTTGGTGTTTGGATTTTATCACGCACGTTAAAAATATTTATTAAAAGCTTCTTCCTTTGCACATTTTTATTTACAGCATTATCATAATAGGCTCCTATATTAACGTATTGGCAGAAAACCGGTAGTTCTATGTAAAATCAGACATTGAGCACCCTCATATAAACTCTGCGAAGATTCGACCGTGAGATTGGTAGTCGAAACAAGCTAATCCTATCGATGCATCAAATCTTCGTCTATTCGGGGTCACCCCTAGTTTCTACTATCGATTAATTTCCCCTTTTAAACCAGCACATGAACGCGCAATTATCTCAGATAACTCAATCCAGAGATACTAATCATAAACAGCAGGAGTGTTCGAAGAACCTAATTAGCCGGATCATGATGCGCACAATGATATTATCCTGGATGTCTGGTTTGATCTCAGATGTTTTAAACAACGTACGAAGAACGGGCCCCAGAAGGACTTCTGGAATGATACTGGAAGCAATAAAATGAATAGTTTGTTATGGTCAGCAGTGTAAGTGTAATAGCTGTGTAAGTTTCCGTATCAATATAGCTAGCAAATTACAACAGATATGGACAAATCTTACACCGCAGTAAAGTGCTAATGTTCCAATGCACTATCATCAGTCAGTAAACACTGATGAGCTCATATCAACAGACCACACAAAGGGGTTTGAGCGATAAATAATCAAAATATTAGCTGCTCACAAAGATGTATTCAATGCTCCCCATGTTATATTTCAATAACACAACATTTTGGACAGCCTAATACATGGTCAAGAGTCTCTTTATCAAATATATTCAGAAAGTAAATATTCAGAAAGTTTCAACCTACCTTTCATATAAATCCTGGCGAAAAAGCATATGGCAGACGAACAGCAGACGAGCTTGTGCATCACAGCCCGACTAATGAAAAACAGACCAAAACAGTAGATCAAATTAGTTCCTACCTTTTTTAACATTAAACAGGCCATGGATCTTTCTGAATCTCAATTTAAGAGTAAAACTTCTAGCAAGTTGAGCTTGGGTACTTTGCAAAATTCAAAATTCATTAAAAAACAGACCAAACAAACAGAAAGCCACCCGATGTGACCACATGCTAGTACTAGCTGAAAAACCAGAACAGCTTCTGAATTTAACTTTTATATCTTTGCTGTGGTGCATCATGGGAGGTGGGAGACACCAAGTGTAGATGATGAAGGGGTTGTTTTAAAATTAAACATTTTTCAATGAGCAAATGTGTAAAAATGTCTGTTAAATAATTTGTGGTTTAGGACATGTACAAAATATCATTATTGGTTGTTTGGTGATTTTAATTCCTGATTGTTTGCATGTCTGTCAATGGTTGAGCTCAGAGGTATAAATGCCCACAAGCTGATCTTGTATACGATGTGGCTGAGTGAGTAAGCTGCTGAGCGAGTAAGCTGCTGAGCGAGTAAGCTGCTGAGCGAGTAAGCTGCTGAGCGAGTAAGCTGCTGAGCGAGTAAGCTGCTGAGCGAGTAAGCTGCTGAGCGAGTAAGCTGCTGAGCGAGTAAGCTGCTGAGCGAGTAAGCTGCTGAGCGAGTAAGCTGCTGAGCGAGTAAGCTGCTGAGCGAGTAAGCTGCTGAGCGAGTAAGCTGCTGAGCGAGGAAGCTGCTGAGCGAGGAAGCTGCTGAGCGAGGAAGCTGCTGAGCGAGGAAGCTGCTGAGCGAGGAAGCTGCTGAGCGAGGAAGCTGCTGAGCGAGGAAGCTGCTGAGCGAGGAAGCTGCTGAGCGAGGAAGCTGCTGAGCGAGGAAGCTGCTGAGCGAGGAAGCTGCTGAAGTTTGCAATTAGGGAGTTAAAATTCTGTCTAGTTTCTGGTTTCACAGACAAGGCTTAAAGGAATAGGTCACTTAAAAAATGACTTGCCCTCAAGTTGTTTCAAAACTGTATGATTTTCTTTCTTCTGCTGAACACAAAAGAATATATTCTTTCAAGCATATTAAAGCTTACTAGCATTTCAAGCTCTTATAGACTTGTTTTACTGATTAGCTCCTTACTGTATGGCCCAGATGGACCTTATTTACATGTGCATCTCCAACATTTCTGTTACTTTAGAAAAATTAGCAACAGGGTAAATTCAATTTAATTCATTGATTTGATTTATTTCCAGTGAGATTCTAACATGTCAGTAACCTAATGGAAAATCAACAGCTGCCTAAATGAGAGATCCTTCCAGGTGTGAAGACAAATCTGTCATCCTTGATATGTTTAAATTAGCTTGTTCTCTTTACTGGGTCAAACCAGATTCCCCAGAAATCTTATGGTGAATGTTCCCACACTTCAGTGCAGCTTGTGATCAACCAATGCAAGGCTAAGTAGAGTGTAGCATCAGTAGCCTGCAGGGGTATATCCGCTGCTATTTGAGCTCAGACATATAGGGGCGCCCCGAATTTAGTTACTAGAAATTATGCGGTGTGCACGCTAAAGAGCTTTAGGGATGGTTGATCATTGGTGTATATTGATCAGGATTAATTTGATTAGGTGCTTTGTTTTAATTGACTATGCTTGACTGTTCTGTTTGATCACTTGTGCACTTAAATGAGGATTAGCACTGATGCTTATGTTTCCGCCTGTCCTCCAAAGCACACTGTGTGTGTGTGTGGAGATGGTCTGAAGAATGCAGATAAGAGTTAGAGTTTGTTTTTTGTCCACCTTTGTACTATTAACCTACACTTTGTATTTCACCCCTTCATTGTTTTACAGCTGTCTGACAGTTCCAAATTCTCACAACTGACTTGAATTCTAGCCAAAAGCCAAACTGGCTCATCTGTGGATTGATTGAGACCTAAATTTGATCAAAGAACAAAGTGACACCACCTGTCTCTACCAACTTCACCAATCCTTGGAGGGGTTTGAGAACAGGTGTGAGGAAATTCTCTTCTGTGCAATCATTCTTTTGAATTTTATACTAATTCTAACTGAATTGTGATGAATCTTCCTCTAGGTGAGCTGGGTGTGCTGTTTTTCTCCCTTCAGAATGGAAGTCCACATGTTGACCCAACATCCACCTTGAGGCTCATGGTACAGAATTCCAAACTCTAACCTTATTTGACCTTTTAGTGGCGGCTGTTACATCAGCTCACAGCTGTGTCTTAGTTACACAACAATCAGAATGTTCTTACTACTCTAGACATTTAATAGTTCCTTTTAAGAATTGTTTCAGTCAGTTCCTGACAATGCCAAGGGAACCTTGAATTGAAGGCTAACCTGTGAAACATTGTGTGTATTGGTCTCTTTCCTGGGTCAACCGTTTTAAGGTGACTTCCAGCATTTTTAGTAATGGTTTTTGTATTATGCTTTGAGTTACTATGCCGGTTTCATCTGTGCCTTTTTATTTGTGCAAATAGGACCCTTTCATTTTGTCCCTGTCCTCTTTGTATTTATTTCTGCCCATATTTCTTTTGTATTTGCCTTTGTTTTTCCCTGTTTATACCATGGTCTTTTGTCCTACTTATGGTTGTCAGTCACATTTATTTGTTTTTCAATGCATATTTTGTAAAGCAGCTTTGTCCCTTTGTCCTTGTTTTTTTCTGTATTAATGCCTTCTATTGTCTTTGTGTCACAGAGCGCTCAGCGACGCCTCCTCCTGGCTGCATCAGATCTCTCTCTCCTGCTTACTAGGACTGCATCTCCTGATTATCCCCTCATTAGTTCATTAGCATCACCTGTGCCCCATCAGCTCCCCTTTATCTGGACTGTTCTGTTCAATGTAACTTTGTGAAGTCTTGTTTTACCAAACCTCTGTCACAGTTTGTATCTCTTGTTGCTCGCTGCTTTGTTTTACTCTCATGTGCTTGAACTTGGATTTTGGACTCGTTTATGAACCTCCGCTGCCGGCCTCTTACCACTGCCTGTTTGACTACGATTCTGGACTGCCCTTTTCAAGAGTTGAGTTTGTATCTCCTCATTCTCAGTTTGTTTTCGCCTTTAATAAATCTCTGCAAATGGATCCGACTGTCTCTGCCTCAGTGTCACAGAAGACTTCACCAACCCAGGATCTAGCAGATCTCCGTCAACTGGCCTCCGAGGTATCTAATCAAGCCAATGTACTCACTGCTCATCAGCAACAGCTGGTAAAACTAACCAGTCTCACAGAGAAGCTCGCCAGAACTGTTCAAGCTTTATCGCTGCCTAACGCGACTGACGACCAAGCTTTGAATCCAGCGGCACCTGCTTCTGCACCCCCAGTCGTGAGTAACAACCTCTCTCAACCCAAATTATCTCTTCTGGAAAATTTTGATGGCTCACCCTCTGCTTGAAAGGGATTTCTGTTGCAGTGCAGTCTGTATTTCGAACAGCAGCCACGGTCCTACACTACGGATGGGAGCCGCGTGTCTTTCATCTGTTCCCTGCTCACTGGTCGAGCTCTGGAATGGGCCACTGCACTCTTGTATGTAGGTCAGCTCTCTTTCCAGTCTTATAATGAATTTCTGACTCAATTTAGAGAGGTGTTTGAGCACTCGGCGGGCGGAAAGGATCCAGGTGAACTACTGCTCCCGTTACGCCAGGGAAATTCGACCGCAGCGGACTACACGCTCTCATTCCGCACCCTTGCTGCCCAAACTGGATGGAGGGAGGAACCCCTTAAGCTCATTTATCGCAAGCGACTCAACCCAAACCTCCAAGGAGAGCTGGCGTGACGCGATGACGGTAAAACCCTACATCAAATTATGGAGCTTGCTATCCGCCTGGACAATTTGTTACGCTCCCGACTCACATCTCTCCGATCCAGTTCTCTTGAGTGTCCTCTCCCCAGCACAGAGCCGGAACCTATGCAGATTGGCTACACACGTCTTTCCACGGCGGAGCGGGAGAGGAGATGCCGTAATCATCTCTGTATGTACTGTGGAGAAGCAGGACACCTGAGGGCCACCTGCCCGGTTAATCCAGCTCTCAAGAATTCAGCTACGGTGAGTGCTAATAGTTCTTCTAGACTGTTCTCTGTGGAGAGTTCTCTGAAATTTAACGGACAAGATTTTAACATTAAAGCCTTGATTGATTCGGGAGCTGCCGGAAACTTTATCGATCTTACTTTTGCCGAGTCTCATGGTGTTTCTCTCCTCGCATGTGAGTCCGGTGTCACCGTGGAAGCCCTGGATGGACGCCCCCTAGGGTCAGGAGAGGTTCAGTACATCACCCAGCCCCTCACGCTAGACTTCGGGAAGCAGCACACCGAGACCATCCAATTCTTCACTATTCACTCACCCGGGCATCCAGTAATTCTAGGACTTCCATGGCTGGAGAGACATAACCCCCAAATTTCCTGGTCTGAGGGGAGAATTTCCCGGTGGTCCGAATTTTGCCAGATTCATTGCAAGGCAGCTGTCCAAGGTACTGAATCCCATAACTTTCCCCTTACGGGAGTGGATTTTCTGAAAATTCCCTCTGAGTATCATGATCTCGCTCTGGCTTTCAGCGAGACTAAGGCCTCTCACCTCCCGGCTCATCGTACTGGCGATTGTGCTATTGAGCTTTTACCTGGGGCTATAATCCCACGCGGAAGAGTTTATCCACTGTCACAACCCGAGACTGAGGCTATGAAGGCGTACATTGACGAGCAGCTGGCCAAGGGTTTTATTACCACCTCTACTTCCCCGGCCTCCGCCGGATTCTTTTTCGTCAAGAAGGACGGGGGTCTTCGGCCGTGCATTGATTATCGTGGACTTAATGAGGTAACAGTCAAGTATCGCTATCCTCTTCCTCTTGTCCCAGCAGCCCTGGAGATGCTCCGCACTGCCCGCTACTTTACCAAGCTGGATCTAAGAAACGCATACAACCTAATTCGCATACGAAGCGGAGACGAATGGAAAACAGCGTTTTCGACTACTTCCGGGCACTATAAATACAGGGTTATGCCGTTCGGCCTGTCCAATAGTCCTTCCGTTTTCCAGGCTTTTGTTAACGAGACTTTCTGGGACATGTTGCATCTGAAAGTTATTGTATACATTGATGACATTCTGATCTTCTCTGATTCCCTAGAGGAACATGTACAGGATGTTCGTGCAGTTCTCAAACGCCTGATGGAGAACAAACTTTATGCCAAGCTGTCCAAGTGTTTCATCAGACGCGCATCTCCCTCCTGGGCTATGTCATCAGTGCAGACGGAGTCCTTATGGATGACAATAAGGTGGAAGCTGTGGTTAACTGGCCCCAACCATCTTCTATTAAGGAGCCGCAGCGCTTTCTGGGCTTTTCTAATTTTTACCGCAGATTTATCCGCAACTTCAGTGTGATTGCAGCTCCTCTCACTTCTCTGCTTCGTGGGGGAGGTAAACGTTTCAAGTGGACAGCAGATTGTACCGAGGCCTTCGCTCAACTCAAGGAGAGGTTTACCTCCGCTCCCATTCTCCATCACCCAGATCCAGAGAGGGAATTCATCGTGGAGGTGGATGCATCTAACACAAGTGTGGGGGCAGTGTTATCACAGCGTCATGGTAATCCGGCTAAGATGTTTCCTTGTGCCTTCTATTCTCGCAAACTCAATTCTGCTGAAAGGAATTATGATGTGGGTGATCGCGAGCTTCTGGCCATTCTGTGAGAAAATCCAATGAAAATTCAAGATGGCAGCCTAATACGTATTGTCTGATACTGATACGTATTGTCTTACCTTTTCTTGTTTTAAATGAATTGTGGTATCCTGTGCTTCTTTGAGTCTTACTTTGGTAGTGGTGAATTTGCAGAGATGTTTAGCACACCTTAGATCTATTTTACTAAATGAATTTTATTTTTCAAAACACTGTATCTACCACTCAATCAAACTCAAAGCTCTCCAACTTTACCTGAGTCTGCCCATGGCCTAACGGAGATACTGTATTTTACAACGGATTCAGCGCATTTGAACTTGGGCATGTCTGCACGGGTTGGCAATTCTACTCTTGTTCCGAGTGTTATTGCTATTTTTTGGATGTGACTCCGGACTGGGACTGAGAGTTCGCTGTTCTGGTGGCGTTGTGGTGATTCGGTGGACTTCGTGGGATCTTCCCGTGGATTGTGTTGTTGATTATCACCAACCGCTGGGACCCGGCCGGTTGATTTCATCGAGTCGGACATGCGCGCACTCCGCGGAGGATCATGGCGTGCATCTCTTGGAGACTAACGATCAACTTTGACTTTTTGTGGCTGCATGTGGACTGTAACTTGACAATGCTGTATTTAACTTCGGATCGAGAGGCTCTGATGGCTTTACTCCTTTTGATATCCAACCTGGAAAACTTCAGCTACAGGTATGACTCGCATCATGATATCTCTACAGTTTTAAAAGGAATAAATTGGACAGATGTTGGAGTAACTTTATACACAGACATTCAAGTTTTTAGGGACTGTCGACTGAAGTTGTTATTTTCAAATTTTGTGTATGAGGACTCTATAAAGTCTGTTCATGCAGGAAAGGAAATCAGCGTTGTCAACCACTCTACATGTTTGACTCCATCTGTTAGCAATGAAAGTAAAACAGTTAGACGACGGAGTTTTATAATTCTTATGTTGCTGATATCTGGCAATGTTTCACCAAATCCCGGACCCTATGACAATACCTCAGTTTTTAATGTTCCTACTGATTTTAAATCTAGATCAGGTTTGGGTTTTATTCATATTAATGTGAGAAGCTTGCTTCCTAAGATGGACATGGTGCGTATCTGGGTAAAAAATACCAATGCTGACGTTATAGTATTATCTGAAACGTGGCTTAATAAAACCGTTCGGGACAGAGCTATTGGTATCGATGGCTATATTGTCCTTTAGGCCGATAGGCCAAAAAGAGGAGGGGGAGTAGCAATTTATGTAAAGGATAGATTTGAAGCTATTGTATTACTTTCCAAATTAGTGGTTAAACAATATGAATTACTAGCTTTAAATCTCACTGTTTCTAAAACTGTGCATCTCACAGTTGTCGGTTGCTATAGACCTCCTTCAGCTAATAATGATGCCATTTCATCTCTGATGCACACAGTGACTTCATTGGATTACAAGGAGCTTCTTCTTCTGGGTGATTTGAATGTGAATTGGTTGCAGTCAGCTTCTGATGGTCTTAAATTAATTTGTAATACTCTTAACCTTTCTCAGCTAGTTGAGGCACCTACTAGACCAAATTTGAAGGATTATAAAAAGTCAACATTAATTGATCTTATTTTTACAAATGTTCCACACAAATTCATTGGCTTCTGTATATGCAAATGATGCTAGTGATCATTGTGTTGTTGCCACAGCTAGAGATACAAAATTACCTAAACAGAAATCACGTATCATTACAAAAAGGTGTTTGAAATATTTCAATGAGCAATGTTTTCTCCATGACCTTGCTACTTATGATTGGGAAAGGATTTCCCTCATCCCCGATGTTGAATTTGCTTGGCAACATTTTTATGATGGTCTTACTTCGGTTCTTAATAGGCATGCACCATTTAAGAAACTTAGAGTTAAAGGCAGGGATAACCCTTGGTTTTCCACTGCATTGTCTATTCTTATACGTGAGCGGGATACTGCTTGGGCAAAAGCTAGGCAATCTGATTCAGATTTTGATTGGGTTCGTTTTAGACAGCTTCGAAATAAATGTACAGTCGCCATCAGGCAGGCCAAAGCTGATTATTTTATCGCAAAAACTACGACTAACTTAAATAATCCTAAACTTTTTTGGCAGAATATAAAGTATATAGCAGGGAACAAAAAATCTTCTGATTTCCCTTCATGTATAACTATGGATTGCACTATCATATCTGATAAAGAGCAAATACTTAACCATTTTAACAAGCATTTTATTGACTTTGGGTCTTTATTTGAGTCACACAATTTTTGGCCCTCAAATAATGACTTTGTTAGTGCAGAAACTATTTTTAAAAAGGAGGAGTTCACTTTTGTACACATCAAGAGTTCTGATGTCCACAAAGCACTTAAAGGGCTTGATATAAATAAATCACCAAGCCCTGATTGTGTGGAAACTATCTATTTGAAAATGGCAGCTGATATTATTTTAACCCCTTTAACTTATCTTTTTAATCTTTCAATAGATACTGGTGTTATTCCGGAAATCTGGCAATCAGCTTTTGTTGTTCCCCTATTAAAAGGGGGAGACCCAACTATACTAGATAATTATAGACCAATCTCAAAGCTTTGTTCTATCAAAAATTTTAGAAAGTTTTATTAGTGATCAAGTGACTTGTTATCTAAATGTACACAAAGTTCTATCTAGTAATCAATCTGGGTTTCGCAAAAAACATAGTACCACAACAGCCGTTTTGAAAGTTGTAAATGACATTATGGGATCAGTTGATAAAGGTGATTGTTGCGCTTCCCTTTTTATTGATTTATCTAAGGCTTTCGACACAGTGGATCATGAGATATTGCTGCATAGATTAAGGAGTGTTGGCTTATCAAATCATGTTATTCTCTGGTTTAAAAATTATTTAAGTAATAGAACTCAATGTGTTCAGGCTGAGGGTAAAAATTCAAGACTATTGGAGATTGTTAAAGGTGTTCCTCAAGGATCCGTGTTGGGGCCTCTTTTATTCACTATCTACATTAACAGTATTGATCATGACAAACAAGATGTTAATTTTCACTTTTACGCAGATGATACTATTATGTATTGTGGTGCATCTTCGAAACAGAAAGCCTTGCTTAAACTTCAAGCAGCTTTTGATGTTATTCAGTCTCGGCTTCATACACTAAAACTTGTCCTGAATGTAGATAAAACTAAAATCTGTCCTGAATGTAGATAAAACTAAAATCATGTTATTCTCTAGCTCGAAAAAGGCGGTATACAATTTTACTCCTCTCCAGACTTCGCAAGGTAATGTGATTGAGTTAGTGAAAGAATATAAATATCTTGGCATCACTATCGATGATAAATTATCTTTTGGGTCTCACATAACTCATTTAAAGAAAAAATTAAAAATAAAGCTTGGGTTTTATTTTAGAAACAAGCACTGTTTTTCATTTAATGTGAGAAAGAGGTTAGTTTCTGCTACTTTCTTCCCCGTACTCGACTATGGTGATGTGGTGTATCAATTTGCTTCCTCTCAACTTCTTTCTTCTTTGGATGCTGTTTATCACAGCGCTTTAAGATTTATTACAGATTATTATACAATATACAATGATGAGTTAAAGGTTTACAGAGTATCCTGGTCATCTTTGTCTATTAGAAGGAAAATTCATTTTTATCTAATTATTTATAAAACTATTCTGGGGTTGTTGCCTTTGTATCTAGGTTGCCTAATTCAAAAGAAAAGTGTTGGGTACTATTCCCTTCGGTCTGATAATCGTTTTACTTTCTCTGTTCCATTTGTGAGAACTGAACTGGGAAAAAGGGCTTTTATGTACGCAGCTCCATTTGAATGGAACTTACTCCAAACAAAATTGAAATTACAAACTCTGGTGGCTTTGGAACATTTTAAATCTGTTATTCAGTCACTTGAAGAAGACTCATTGATTTGCAATTGTTTTTAAGTGTTATAAATGTATATTTGTTGTTTCAATTTGTAAGTTGTGACTGTAACTGCTGTCCATTCTTGGCCAGGACTCTCCTGTGAAAGAGATTTGTAATCTCAGAGAGATTTTCCTGGTTAAGTAAATAAAAAATGAAGACCGCCTTTGAGGAGTGGAGGCACTGGCTGGAGGGAACCCGTCAACCGTTCACGGTGCTCACTGATCATAGGAATCTGGAGTATATCAGGTCAGCTAAACGTTTGAATTCTCACCAGGCTCGCTGGTCTCTGTTTTTCTCAAGATTTGATTTCAGGATCACCTACAGACCGGGCTCCCAGAATGGCGAAGCTGACGCTCTTTCCCGCCAGTTCGATGGACCAGCCGAGGAATCCAAACCTGAACCCATTATCCCCACGGCCCTCATTGTGGCTCCCGTTCAATGGGACGTCATCTCTGAAATCACCACTTCCCTAAGTAAACATCCTGCTCCGCCAGAATGCCCTGCTGATCGCCTCTTTTGTTCCTCCAGATTTCAGCCACCGTGTGCTCCAATGTGTTCACTGCACTCCCAGCGCAGGTCATCCAGGTATTGCAGCCTCCATTCAGTTAGTCTCAAACTGCTTTTGGTGGGGTTCTCTTCAGTCTGACGTCATCAAGTTTGTTCATCAATGCTCTGTCTGTAATACTGTGAAGACCTCATCTCAAGCCCGCAGGATTGCTACAACCTCTGCCTGTGCCACAGCGTCCCTGGTCCCACATTGCTGTGGACTTTGTAACGGATCTACCTCCTTCTCAAGGATTCACTACCATCCTCTCCGTGGTGGATCGTTTTTCTAAGTCCTGCCGTTTCATCCCCCTGTCACAGAGCGCTCAGCGACGCCTCCTCCTGGCTGCATCAGATATCTCTCTCCTGCTTACTAGGACTGCATCTCCTGATTATCCCCTCATTAGTTCATTAGCATCACCTGTGCCCCATCAGCTCCCCTTTATCTGGACTGTTCTGTTCAATGTAACTTTGTGAAGTCTTGTTTTACCAAACCTCTGTCACAGTTTGTATCTCTTGTTGCTCGCTGCTTTGTTTTACTCTCGTGTGCTTGAACTTGGATTTTGGACTCGTTTATGTACCTCCGCTGCCTGCCTCTTACCACTGCCTGTTTGACTACGATTCTGGACTGCCCTTTTCAAGAGTTGAGTTTGTATCTCCTCATTCTCAGTTTGTCTTCGCCTTTAATAAATCTCTGCAAATGGATCCGACTGTCTCTGCCTCAGTGTCACACTTTGTCTGGAGCACTTTATTTCTTTTCATTTTTTTTTAAATTAATGTCATGCTCATGATATTGATTTGATAACATTTGTTTTTGTATTTATGGGTTGGCCACTTGTACCCTTTTACCTGTGCCCTTATGCACATGTACTTTATGATATAATTTTCAAAGCAACTTTAAAGTACTTATTTTAATATTTGACAATTGCGGTTTTGATCCAATTTGTATATCTTTTTTTGTGCAGTTTCATGCATTACTTTTGTCATTTTTGACTCGCTCTTATATAATTCCTATTATTTGACCTTTATGTTGCTGTGCTGTATGCCTGTTGCTCTTATTAATTTTTTTTGTTCTTGAAATTTATGTTTATGCATATGTAAATCGTGTCTTGTATTTGTGCTTTTGGTAAATGTGTTTCTTGTCAGGCCATTTTTATCACTATGTTGTTTGTTGGCTTTTTTGCTACTTGGATATTTTACCTGTCTGTATTTGAACCCTATACTCATCCTGTTTTGTTAACCTGTTGGTTTTTGAAGGCTTTTGTGGACGTTTTTTTTTAAACTGTCTGTAACCTTTCCACTTGTCCCTAACCTGTCGGGGTAAGTTTTAAGGGGTAAGTTTTAAGGGGTAAGTTTTAAGGGGTAAGTTTTAAGGGGTAAGTTTTAAGGGGTAAGTTTTAAGGGGTAAGTTTTAAGGGGTAAGTTTTAAGGGGTAAGTTTTAAGGGGTAAGTTTTAAGGGGTAAGTTTTAAGGGGTAAGTTTTAAGGGGTAAGTTTTAAGGGGTAAGTTTTAAGGGGTAAGTTTTAAGGGGTAAGTTTTAAGGGGTAAGTTTTAAGGGGTAAGTTTTAAGGGGTAAGTTTTAAGGGGTAAGTTTTAAGGGGTAAGTTTTAAGGGGTAAGTTTTAAGGGGTAAGTTTTAAGGGGTAAGGGTTAGGGTGGGGTTAGGGTTAGGGTTAGGGTTAGGGTTAGGGTTAGGTTAGGTTAGGGTTAGAGTAGGTTAGGGTTAGGGTTAGGGTTAGGGTTAGGGTTAGGGTGTAGGGTTAGAGTTAGGGTTAGGGTTAGGGTTAGGGTTAGAGTAGGGTTAGGTTAGAGTTAGGTTAGGGTTAGGGTTAGAGGTTAGGGTTAGG
>NW_027508874.1:7500-20000 GCF_051911475.1 Siphateles boraxobius
GGCCTCACTGCACAAGAAAAAATCGATAGGATATTTTTGATCTCGTCCACCTTCCCACTGTTCTAAAACGCGAACTGCTATCTTTGCTCGGCCACTTAAACTTCAGATGCGCATAATCCTGCAAGGATTTAATCTCTCACCACCTCTTCGCGTTTTTGATTAACGCGCAAGAAGACGAGCATCGGCCCACCAGGCCCCAACCTACTCCTCCCTTTGCTCAGCCTCACACCAGAGGAACTCAATTTGTCCAGGTAAATTTCTCCACTGCCGCAGCAGTGATGTCTTCTCCGCTCCCGCAGGAGCTCATTTCTCCAGGTAAGTTTTCTGCTCCCGCAGGAGCTCTGTTTCTCTGGACACAAGTTTGACCCATGCTTTTTGCTTAAAGTTGAAGACCCAACTTTGTGTATGTTTTGTAAAATTCCCTTATCTGTCAAACATGTTTTATTAGATTGTTCTGCCCTTCATGCAAGCAGAATGCTCTTTTATGAAGTTTCTTCATTGAAGGACTTATTTAATGAGATTATGCCTGAAAAGGTTTTGGATTTTTATCATGTTAATGTAAATATATATATATTATATAATATGACTTGTTTATATTTGCTTTGTTTTTATTGTATTTATATGATATTTGTATTTTTGTGATTGAATTTTTGCCATGAAAATAGCTCTGAATGCCGACATGGCATTAAATAAAATAATCTGATCTGTTTCTCTGGCTATTTTCTCCACTGCCGCTGCAGTGATGTCTCCTCTGCTCCCGCAGGAGCTCTGTTTCTCTGGCTATTTTCTCCACTGCCGCAGCAGTGATGTCTCCTCTGCTCCCGCAGGAGCTCTGTTTCTCTGGCTATTTTCTCCACTGCCGCAGCAGTGATGTCTCCTCTGCTCCCGCAGGAGCTCTGTTTCTCTGGCTATTTTCTCCACTGCCGCAGCAGTGATGTATCTGCTCCCGCAGGAGCTCTTTTTTCTCCAGGTAAGTTTCTCCACTGCCACAGTAGTGACGTCTCATCTGCTCCCACAGGAGCTCTGTTTCTCTGGCTATTTTCTCCACTGCCGCAGCAGTGATGTCTCCTCTGCTCCCGCAGGAGCTCCGTTTCCCTGGCTATTTTCTCCACTGCCGCAGCAGTGATGTCTCTGCTCCCGCAGGAGCTCTGTCTCTCTGGCTAATTTCTCCACTGCCGCAGCAGTGATGTCTCCTCTGCTCCCGCAGGAGCTCCGTTTCCCTGGCTATTTTCTCCACTGCCGCAGCAGTGATGTCTCCTCTGATCCCGCAGGAGCTCCGTTTCCCTGGCTATTTTCTCCACTGCCGCAGCAGTGATGTCTCCTCTGCTCCCGCAGGAGCTCTGTTTCTCTGGCTATTTTCTCCACTGCCGCAGCAGTGATGTCTCCTCTGCTCCCGCAGGAGCTCTGTTTCTCTGGCTATTTTCTCCACTGCCGCAGCAGTGATGTCTCCTCTGCTCCCGCAGGAGCTCTGTTTCTCTGGTTATTTTCTCCACTGCCGCTGCAGTGATGTCTCTGCTCCCGCATGAGCTCTGTTTCTCTGGCTATTTTCTCCACTGCCGCAGCAGTGATGTCTCCTCTCCAGTACCTCACTATTCAGAATTAATATTCCTGTTAAAACCCCTACGTGATGCCTCTTTCTCTGTCCAGCGAGCATTGGTCTCCCAGCGGACGTTGCATGCATCTATGTTTCCTCTTTCTCCGTCCAGCGAGCATTGGTCTCCCAGCGGACGTCGCATGCATCTATGTTTCCTCTTTCTCTGTCCAGCGAGCATTGGTCTCCCAGCGGACGTTGCATGCATCTATGTTTCCTCTTTCTCTGTCCAGCGAGCATTGGTCTCCCAGCGGACGTTGCATGCATCTATGTTTCCTCTTTCTCTGTCCAGCGAGCATTGGTCTCCCAGCGGACGTCGCATGCATCTGTTTCCTCTTTCTCTGTCCAGCGAGCATTGGTCTCCCAGCGGACGTTGCATGCATCTATGTTTCCTCTTTCTCTGTCCAGCGAGCATTGGTCTCCCAGCGGACGTAGCATGCATCTATGTTTCCTCTTTCTCTGTCCAGCGAGCATTGGTCTCCCAGCGGACGTCGCATGCATCTATGTTTCCTCTTTCTCTGTCCAGCGAGCATTGGTCTCCCAGCGGACGTCGCATGCATCTGTTTTCTCTTTCTCTGTCCAGCGAGCATTGGTCTCCCAGCGGACGTTGCATGCATCTATGTTTCCTCTTTCTCTGTCCAGCGAGCATTGGTCTCCCAGCGGACGTCGCATGCATCTATGTTTCCTCTTTCTCTGTCCAGCGAGCATTGGTCTCCCAGCGAACGTGGCATGCATCTGTTTTCTCTTTCTCTGTCCAGCGAGCATTGGTCTCCCAGCGGACGTCGCATGCATCTATGTTTCCTCTTTCTCTGTCCAGCGAGCATTGGTCTCCCAGCGGACGTCGCATGCATCTGTTTTCTCTTTCTCTGTCCAGCGAGCATTGGTCTCCCAGCGGACGTTGCATGCATCTATGTTTCCTCTTTCTCTGTCCAGCGAGCATTGGTCTCCCAGCGGACGTCGCATGCATCTATGTTTCCTCTTCCTCTGTCCAGCGAGCATTGGTCTCCTAGCAGACATAGCATGCATCTGTTTTTCCTTCTCCGTCCAGCAAGCTTTGGTCTCCCAGTGGACGTAGCATTCATCTATGTTTCCTCTTTCCCATCCAGCAGGTATTGATTTCCCAGCAGACACAGCAAGAAATCTCCCGGCCGGGCTTCCAAAATTTGTCACTCCGCCGTCGGCCGGTAGAGCCCACCAGTCCGACGCTGTGAGCTGCTCCCGTCGGAAGCTACATGGGCCCTATCGGTTGGCCATCTTAGATCTCGTTGCTCCCCGCCCATCGGTCGGCAGAGATCACCCGTCATTCCCAAATCTAGCTGCTCCTCATTCGTCAGCCAATAGGGCCCGTCCGCCTAGCACAGTGAGCTGCTTCCGCCAGAAGCAACATGGGCCCTCCTGGTCAGGCGGCATAAATCACGCTGTTCATCGGCCGGTAGAGCTCACCTGTCTGACGCTGTGAGCTGCTCCCGTCGAGAAACTGTGCGAGCCCTCCCAACTGTTCCAAATTACGACTGCTCCCCGTTCGTGAGCCAGCAGGCCCTCCTGGTCAAGCAACCAGGCTTATTCTCAAAACGCCAGCCCGCCAAATTCTCTGCGTTTTGGGGGGTCTTTAGTCTGGCGGCTGTCCTTTGCTCTTTTTGCCTTTTGGGGGAGTACTCTGGGTTCGGGCAAAATTCCGAGCTCGGAGCCCTCCCCCCGGACAGCACGCCAAATACGCATAATCTTTACTCTGTTTAATTGATGTAAGTGTGAACTCGTGAAATGATGTTTTATTAACAAAGTTCGGGAGGAGCACGTTCAGATAATTAAACCTAATTAAACACGTGGAGCACATTCAGATAATCAAACCTAATTAGACAAGAGTGGTGCTTAATCAATGAGTTAATCGCTGTGTATATATACAGCAAACTAACCTCCGTTCATTGACAGTTTAACGGCATCCCTCCACCACCCCATCTCCTCACTTATAGTCCTAATACTCTTACAACAATGGGGGGAGTACTCTGGGTTCGGGCAAAATTCCGAGCTCGGAGCCCTCCCCCCGGACAGCACGCCAAATACGCATAATCTTTACTCTGTTTAATTGATGTAAGTGTGAACTCGTGAAAAAATATTTAATGCCACATTTGTTTGATTACCTTCATCCCGTCAGAAACAGTCTGATCAGCTTCACACAGATCATTAGGGATGGGAATTGATAAGAATTTAACGATTCCGATTCCATTATCGATATTGCTTATCGATTCGATTCCTTATCGATTCTCTTATCGATTCTCATTGGGTGAGGGAATAAGTACAAATTTGTTTGTTTGTATTAACTTATTGAACTTATAACTTAAGTTAAGTGTGGCTTATCTTGGCGAAAGCCGAGTACAAATCAGCATGAAGTTTTAACATCTACTCTCGTGTAATGGAAATCATAACTTAACTTATTTGTTTGTTAATGATTATTAACTCGCTGACACCACACAGAGTATTAGGGGTGTGAACCTACACTGGTCTCATGGTTCGGTTCGATTACGATTATCATGTCATCAATTCAGTTCAATTCGATATCTCATGCACTGCATCCTCAATTTTCAATTTTACTTCAAAAGTGATGTGTGCGCGTGTGCGTGTTCACCTGTTCGGGAAATCGCAGTGACAGAAACAGTGACATTCCAGTTTAAGTTTCATGGGACTAAAGTCTGTTCATGCTGTGTGTGTGGCCAAATGTTTCTGCATATTGGAGGTAGTTCCCCCCCTTTGACGAAATTTTACAAGTGTTGCAGGTGACCGTATTGTTATGAGGCGCCGTCATGCTCTCATTGAGTATGTGCGCGAGTTTGAGTGTGTGTGTGTGTGTGTGTGTGTGTGTGTGTGCTTGCGTCTTATGAGTATGTGCGTGGAGAGTTTGTGCGACTTTAGGTGTGTCGTTGTGCATTTCATATGCATTTGTTTGAGCATTCAGCTGTGTACATGTATGTTTGACTACTTAGTATACGTGTATGCAAGTGTTTCATATATGTGTGCGACTGTGCGTGAATGAAGTTTGATTTAAGCCCTAGACCGCGCCTCATATTGTCGTTCTTTCGCATAAAATATAACCAAACTTTAGAGCACTTCTGCCTCGATGTTTGCTGCATTCTGAACCAAAACAAGGCGGCGCATGTGTGACGTCATGACACATTTGCAACAAGCGGAACCGATAAGCAGGCATACTAACGGTTCCAAGGAATTGGTTCACTGGGCACCGGTTCTAAAGAAGAACCGGTTCTCGATTCCCATCCCTACAGATCATGTTGAGAAGAAAGTAAATGGTAAGGTAAAAAAAGGTAAATGAGATCAGGAACAGTGTAAAAACAGCAGTGTGAATAATTCAATGACTTCTATGATTCAATGTCTCTTCTGCTCACCAAACCTGCATTAATTTGATCAAAAATACAGTAAAACAGTGAAATATTATTATCATGTAAATCAGCTGTTTTCTATGTGAATATATAGTAAAGTGTAATTTATTCCTGTGATCAAAGCTGAATTTTCAGCATCATTACTCCAGTCTTCAGTGTCACATGATCCTTCAGAAATCACTATAATATGATGATTTGATGCTCAAGAAACATTTATGATTATTATCAGTGTTTCAATATTTTTTTTAAAAGCCATGATGCATTTTATTAGAATAGTAAGTTCCAAAGAACTTAGAATTTATTTGAAATAGTATGAATTATGCGAAATAAAAGTATGAACTTTACTGACCCCAAATGTTTGCGTGCTGGTGTAAATGTAAAAATAAAGTAATATATAATGACTTTACTTCAGTTTTGTTGATGTATTGTCTGATATTGACTTTAAAGGGATAGATCACTGAAATATTATCATTCTGTCATAATTCAATCATGGCGTTCCAAAACTGTATGACTTTGTCTCCTGCAATCCACAAAAGATATATTTTTTAAATGTTTAAACTGTTTTTGTCAATACAATAAAAGTCAGTGGGGTCCAAAAGAGAAAGATGTGAGAAAAAAAAACTTGTTTATGATTACTATTCCTTAAAAAGGTATAAAAACACAGCAATGCATTACTCTCATCAACACAGGTTAACATTCACAAATACAAAACTGAAGCTTACATTAGATTCACTACGACATCGAGAAAACACGAGCAAACCAGTGTTACATGTTCATATCCGAATATTACTTTCAAACTAAAAGTTAGCACTATATACAGTGAGGACCTGCTGGTACGAGGCGGAGACCGTAAACCTGTCAGTGTGTGTGTGTGTGTGTGTGTGTGTGTGTGTGTGTGTGTGTGTGTGTGTGTGTGTGTGTGTGTGTGTGTGTGTGTGTGTGTGTGTGTGTGTGTGTGACCTGATGGTCAGTAATAACACTGAGGGTCTCACACAATAAAGCTTCTATCAGAGCTCATTCATCACGGACTGAAGACACTCTGAACTCATTCACATCTGATACACATCAGGAGGAGAGTAACACACACACACACACACACACACACACACACACACACACACACACACACAGCTCCAGCACTCTAATGTACACCATACACCACATGTGCAAGCGTCAACAAATACACAAACAATATAATCGCTATACACAGCACATAATGTTTTCTAACTGCACATTCTAACGTAAAATTGCACAACCTAATGTAATAATATATAATGATTAAAAACACTAACAACACTATAAACTCGTGCACACCGTCAGCGGCCTTTAAAACATCATTTACATGACTCATGCAAATGCAGCAGGAAATGAATATTAATCTGCGATTGTGATGCAGATATGCAGATGACAGTCAGGAGCGGTGACCTCCACACGACCCCGACGCTCAAACCAGCACACATGAAGACACTACACACACACACACACACACACACACACGACGAGAATCACATCAGACCGACTCAAACCAGCACATGAAAACACTACACACACACACACACACACACACACCACGAGAATCACATCAGACCGACTCAAACCAGCACACATGAAGACACTACACACACACACACACACACCACGAGAATCACATCACACCGACTCAAACCAGCACATGAAGACACTACACACACACACACACACACACACACACACCACGAGAATCACATCACACCGACTCAAACCAGCACATGAAGACACTACACACACACACACACACACACACACACCACGAGAATCACATCAGACTGACTCAAACCAGCACATGAAGACACTACACACACACACACACACACACACACACAAACACACACACCACGAGAATCACATCAGACCGACTCAAACCAGCACATGAAGACACTACACACACACACACACACACACACACACACACACACCACGAGAATCACATCAGACCGACTCAAACCAGCACATGAAGACACTACACACACACACACACACACACACACACCACGAGAATCACATCAGACCGACTCAAACCAGCACATGAAGACACTACACACACACACACACACACACACCACGAGAATCACATCAGACCGACTCAAACCAGCACACATGAAGACACTACACACACACACACACACACACCACGAGAATCACATCAGACCGACTCAAACCAGCACATGAAGACACTACACACACACACACACACCACGAGAATCACATCAGACCGACTCAAACCAGCACATGAAGACACTACACACACACACACACACACACCACGAGAATCACATCAGACCGACTCAAACCAGCACACATGAAGACACTACACACACACACACAAACACCACGAGAATCACATCAGACCGACTCAAACCAGCACACATGAAGACACTACACACACACACACACACACACCACGAGAATCACATCAGACCGACTCAAACCAGCACATGAAGACACTACACACACACACACACACACACCACGAGAATCACATCAGACCGACTCAAACCAGCACACATGAAGACACTACACACACACACACAAACACCACGAGAATCACATCAGACCGACTCAAACCAGCACACATGAAGACACTACACACACACACACACACACACCACGAGAATCACATCAGACCGACTCAAACCAGCACATGAAGACACTACACACACACACACACACACACACACACACCACGAGAATCACATCAGACCGACTCAAACCAGCACATGAAGACACTACACACACACACACACACACACACACACACACACACACCACAAGAATCACATCAGACCGACTCAAACCAGCACACATGAAGACACTAGACACTCGCAATCATAAACTCGGAATTGTGAGAAAAATGTCAGAATTAGTTAGAATGGCGATATATAAACTTGCAATTAATTTTTTATCTATTGTTATTCAATGGCAGAAACAAGCTTCCACAAAAACGTCTTTAGCAAATAGAAATAAAAATCCCCAGAGATTGCGTGTTCTTCCTCCTCCAGTCATCACACTCATGCTGATATCAGGACACAACATCCGTTTATAACTCACCGGGACCTTTTACACTGCAAATATCACAGAACAATAAAATAAATCCCAGCACATTCATCTTTACTCTTATCAGATGAGCTTTATTGCTCCAAACCATTACGGCCCAATCCCACGGCACCGGTGTGTGTCGCAGCCGGGCCGTGACGGATGACAGCGAGTCAGGATGAGGCATGTGTTCATCCGGTCCGGAACGCGGATCTATCGGTGCGATCGGAGACCCGACACACACACGTTCTCCTGTTCACTGGCTCATCTGAGAACACACATCAATAACACTGACCTCGCCACGCTTTCATTACACCCTGGAAACGGTTTTCGTTTGTTAAGTTTGTTTGCAGGAGTTTAGATTACTCACGGCCTTTAGAGGAAGAGTTTCAGGATGTTTCCGTGACATTCGTTAAAGATATATCACGCCCTTTTATAAAGTCTTGATGTTGTTTTTGGGCTCTACTAGAAGAGGTTTTCCAGGGGCCTATATCACCTCTTCTGGCACAATTACCAGTTTATATGTTTATATAAGTTTCTATATCATTTTTCTCATAATTGCAAGTTTATATGTATGAGTTTATATCATTTGCAAGTGTAAATCTCGCAATTCTGACATTTTTCTCACAATTCCGTGTTTATAATTGCGAGTTTATATTTAAAAATTCTAACTTAAAAAAAAAAGTTTATATCTTTTGTAAGTTTCTATATCATTTTTCTCATAATTCCGAGTTTATTTGCAAGTTTCTGTCTTTTTTCCGCACAATTGAAAGTCTATTTTTGCAAATTTATATCTTTTTTCTCATAATTGCAAGTTTATATCTCGTAATTTGTACATTTTTTTCCTCACAATTCCAAGTTTATATTTGAGAGTTTATATCTTTTGCAAGCTTGTATTTCAAAATTCTAACTTTTGTATATTTGCAATTTTATATCTTTTGTAAGTTTAAATCATTTTTCTCATAAATCTTAGTTTATATTTGCGAACGTATATTTTTGTAAGTTTATATCTTTTTTCTGATGAAGCCGGTTTCGGTTGCACCATGAAAGTGGTTTGGCTTTTAGCAGTGTTCATGAAATTAGACCAATCAGCTGTGAGCAAACGGTCACATGTTTGATGCGATCAGGGGCGTCATGCAAGCCAAAACTCTGGGGGGGCACAATCTGAGACGTTGCAATAGTGTTCTGACGGGTGATATGGATCATGTTAGGAGGAGTCGAGGGTTTCTCCCCCAGAACATTTTTAAATTCTGGCTGCTAAACACACCATTACAATGCAGTTTGGGAGCGACAGAAATACCTTAACGGAGCTAGTAACCCTCCTCTATCTGAGGACTAAGTTAAAGTATATATTTTGTACGTTTATGTAAAAGACAGGTTGATGAAAGAACTGTAAGCTCAAATTCAAAAGCTTTTGAAGTCTACTTCATTAAAGCATGTTTACACACACACTTACTGTACACTTACTACACATGATTTAAAAACAGTAACATTGCAGTTTTTATGTTATGATTTTAAAGTGGTATGTGACCTAAGAACGATCTCACATTAAAGGTTCATACAGGTGCTGAGGTCTGACTCTGTGGTGCTCTGAAATTAACTTATTTTAATATTAATATGTGATGAAGGACTTTGAAAGAAGTTTGACAGATTTCAGTGCTGAATAAGGTTAACACTACCCCGTTTATTTGAAAATGGTTAATATTTGACAGAAATGTCAGAAAATGACAGAAAATGTAACACCCTCGTTTCTATGAAACTGAAAACAATTGAACCAGCTGGAGACTTCGACACAAGACAAGACAAAACCGATGATTCAAAACCGATCAGATAACGTAACTATGGGTTATTGGCTTTGTATGGCACGTTAGCCAACTAGTTTACGGTTAGACTAGGCTAGCTATCGATAACGTTACACTGACACAACTTAAATTAATGCTCTGAATTCGCAGCTAATATCAAATCCATAACTTTTTGATCAAGTTAAAATTTCCAGGTCAACCACAAATACTCCCACTACCGTTTAATATCATCCGATAACTAATTCAATGCCGATAACAAAATAAAAGGTAATATAAATACGCTTTCGAATCAATAGATAAAGCTATAAATGACTACATGTGAGCTTATGTTCAATTCTCTCTATATCAGCTATAAACTAACTTCACAACTTTTACTTGCACTGATATAGCAAGACTTTCTATCGTAGTTGTTCTCTTTCATAGACGGCTTTTTCTTCTTGCCGTGTGAATTTCTTCATAATCTCGTAATAATACTCGGCAGAAGAGATGAGGAATATTTTAACATTAAATAACATTTAATACTAGTTCAATTATTTAACATGAGCTAACTATGAGAAATATATTCATGACACTTTGTTAATGCATAATTTAATAATGAATTAGAACATGTCGAAAATAACACTCTTACATAGTTATAGTAAAACCTTGTTGCAAATTATTACTGATGTTTCATAGCACTTGATCTCAGAAGATCAAAGGAAGTTTCAGTCCTCATTATATGAGCATATTTTTATCACCTTCTTTATTGTTTGGCCCTTCTGTAGATTTGATGTGAGTTTTTATAGTTCATATTTCTGAAACGCAATAATAGAGTGTTTGATCAGATCAGTCAGACAGTTATTAGAAGATTATTCCAGATCATTCATGTTGACATCGAGGTCGATCACAAACGCCCGACTCATATAAACATGACCCCAATTTTCCCAATCTCACGTGTGTGTGTGTGTGTGTGTGTGTGTGTGTGTGTGTGTGTGTGTGTGTGTGTGTGTGTGTGTGTGTGTGTGTGTGTGTGTGTGTGTGTGTGTGTGTGTGTGTGTGTGTGTGTGTGTGTGTGTGAGACAAACAGCCCTCCTGCAGGCGTCTGCTTTCACACACGCTCTATTATTCAAACTGACAATATAATATAATCACTATTTTGTTTTATTGTAATCTTACTAGTGCATTGTCATCCCGTGAGTGATGTCATGTTGAATATTTAATAAATTCAAGTGAGCAACAGCCCACGTATAAATTAAATGTAGTGTTACATATTTTTGGATGCTGCACATTTTCATATACAGAATATCTGACATTTATATTGGATTCGTGTTTAAAGAATTGTCTCGTCTTTCCATCCAAACCTGAATGACTTTCTATCGTCTTCAAAACACGACAGAAGATATTTTGAAGAACATGAACAAGTTTGGACCCCATCGACTTCCATAATTTATTTTTTCTAAATATCTTTTGTGTTCTGAGGGTGTTTCATCATTGTTTACTTCATCTAATCAAAATGTTTCAAACTAAACTTCTTTTTCTTGTGAACATCGTTTTAACTGATCATAGATTTTTTGTCATCAATATCAAGTTCCTTCCATCTTTTGTATAATCCCTTTAAAAAAAAAGCCTTAATGACATCATCCTCCAGGAAGTGACATCATTTCGGAGGGAAAACATTTATTAATCAAATACATCATATCGTTAAGTGTTGTCAATTAATCTGATGAATTCTGGGATGTTTTTGGTGTTGTTTTTTTTGCACAATTATACAATCAGTTTGATAACTAAAAAATATGTTCTATGAACGTTTTTCTAATATCCCAATCAAGCTATGAAACGTCCTGTTTTTTTTATTCTTGGTGAACATTAGAGAAAACATTAAGGGAACGTTTTCTCTATTTTATCATTTGCAAGCATTATTGGAACGTTCTCTAAATGTTTAAAAAATGTTTGATAACAAAAATATGTTCTAAGAACGTTTTTCTAACGTTCCGCTCAAGCTATGAAAATGTTATTTCTGCACGTTCAAAACGTTCAGTTTGTCAAATATTTTAAAAGAATTTATCAGAGAAAACGTTAAGAGAATGATTTCTCTATTTTATAATTTTGCAAGTTACTTTTGAAAGTTCTCTAAACGTTTTAAAAAATGTTTCAGAAAAACACTTCATGAACGATGTATAAATGACGATTTTGTGCTGATTATTAAAGACCAAAGAACTTTGAACAAACGTTCTATTAACGTTGGAAGAACGTTTGTTCATAACTTTGACAAACATTCCGTAATCTGAGAATGTAAAACAAAAGATGGTTTAAGTTGACTTTCAAAGCCTCTGCAATAACATTTACTTTTTATCAGCATCATATTTGTGTAAATAATCAAGTTATAATAAAGAAAAGTCTGAAAAATATATATTTTGAATTTTTTCATGTGAGTTAAGTCACATTTATTTATAAAGTGCTTTTCACAATACAGGGTGTTTCGAAGCAGCTTTACAGAGATAACAGGAAAATAATGCAACAAAGTTTGTTTCCAGAAGAAAATATCGTCACAGTCCAGCTTAAGGAAGTTCAGTGATGATTCATTTCTGTTGTAAAAAAGTTATTAATTTAGTTATTTATATATAGCCGTTCTGGAGTAAAGCGAGACTTGCCGTTCGAAACACACTG
>NW_027508874.1:22500-30000 GCF_051911475.1 Siphateles boraxobius
CATGAGGAACCCACACACACATCATGAGGAACCACACACACACATCATGAGGAACCACACACACACATCATGAGGAACCCACACACACACATCATGAGGAACCACACACACACATCATGAGGAACCACACACACACATCATGAGGAACCCACACACACACATCATGAGGAACCCACACACACATCATGTGGTTCATGAGGAACCACACACAGACATCATGAGGAACCCACACACACATCATGAGGAACCACACACACATCATGAGGAACCACACACACACATCATGAGGAACCACACACACATCATGAGGAACCACACACACATCATGAGGAACCCACACACAGACATCATGAGGAACCACACACACACATCATGAGGAACCACACACACACATCATGAGGAACCCACACACAGACATCATGAGGAACCACACACACACACATCATGAGGAACCCACACACACATCATGAGGAACCACACACACACATCATGAGGAACCACACACACACATCATGAGGAACCCACACACACACATCATGAGGAACCCACACACACACATCATGAGGAACCACACACACACACATCATGAGGAACCACACACACACATCATGAGGAACCCACACACACACATCATGAGGAACCACACACACATCATGAGGAACCCACACACACACATCATGAGGAACCACACACACACACATCATGAGGAACCACACACACACATCATGAGGAACCCACACACACACATCATGAGGAACCACACACACATCATGAGGAACCCACACACATCATGAGGAACCACACACACATCATGAGGAACCACACACACACATCATGAGGAACCACACACACATATCATGAGGAACCACACACACATATCATGAGGAACCACACACACACATCATGAGGAACCACACACACACATCATGAGGAACCACACACACACATCATGAGGAACCACACACACACATCATGAGGAACCACACACACACATCATGAGGAACCACACACACACATCATGAGGAACCACACACACACATCATGAGGAACCACACACACATATGGAACCACACACACATATCATGAGGAACCACACACACATATCATGAGGAACCACAAACACACATCATGAGGAACCACACACACACATCATGAGGAACCACACACACACATCATGAGGAACCCACACACACATCATGAGGAACCCACACACACATCATGAGGAACCACACACACACATCATCAGGAACCACACACACACATCATGAGGAACCCACACACACACATCATGAGGAACCACACACACACATCATGAGGAACCACACACACACATCATGAGGAACCCACACACACACATCATGAGGAACCACACACACACATCATGAGGAACCACACACACACACATCATGAGGAACCACACACACACATCATGAGGAACCCACACACACATCATGAGGAACCCACACACACATCATGAGGAACCACACACACACATCATGAGGAACCACACACACACATCATGAGGAACCACACACACATCATGAGGAACCACACACACACATCATGAGGAACCCACACACACATCATGAGGAACCACACACACACATCATGAGGAACCACACACACACATCATGAGGAACCCACACACACACATCATGAGGAACCACACACACATCATGAGGAACCACACACACACATCATGAGGAACCACACACACATCATGAGGAACCACACACACATATCATGAGGAACCACACACACACATCATGAGGAACCACACACACACATCATGAGGAACCACACACACACATCATGAGGAACCACACACACACACACATCATGAGGAACCACACACACACATCATGAGGAACCCACACACACATCATGAGGAACCCACACACACATCATGAGGAACCACACACACACATCATGAGGAACCACACACACACATCATGAGGAACAACACACACATCATGAGGAACCACACACACACATCATGAGGAACCCACACACACATCATGAGGAACCACACACACACATCATGAGGAACCACACACACACATCATGAGGAACCCACACACACACATCATGAGGAACCACACACACACATCATGAGGAACCACACACACACATCATGAGGAACCACACACACACATCATGAGGGACCACACACACACATCATGAGGGACCCACACACACATCATGAGGAACCACACACACACACATCATGAGGAACCACACACACACATCATGAGGAACCCACACACACACATCATGAGGAACCACACACACATCATGAGGAACCACACACACACATCATGAGGAACCACACACACACATCATGAGGAACCAAACACACATCATGAGGAACCACACACACATCATGAGGAACCACACACACATCATGAGGAACCACACACACACATCATGAGGAACCCACACACACACATCATGAGGAACCACACACACATCATGAGGAACCACACACACATCATGAGGAACCACACACACACATCATGAGGAACCACACACACACATCATGAGGAACCACACACACACATCATGAGGAACCACACACACACATCATGAGGAACCACACACACACATCATGAGGAACCCACACACACACATCATGAGGAACCCACACACACACATCATGAGGAACCACACACACACACATCATGAGGAACCACACACACACATCATGAGGAACCCACACACACACATCATGAGGAACCACACACACATCATGAGGAACCCACACACACACATCATGAGGAACCACACACACACACATCATGAGGAACCACACACACACATCATGAGGAACCCACACACACACATCATGAGGAACCACACACACATCATGAGGAACCCACACACATCATGAGGAACCACACACACACATCATGAGGAACCACACACACACATCATGAGGAACCACACACACATATCATGACGAACCACACACACATATCATGAGGAACCACACACACACATCATGAGGAACCACACACACACATCATGAGGAACCACACACACACACATCATGAGGAACCACACACACACATCATGAGGAACCCACACACACATCATGAGGAACCCACACACACATCATGAGGAACCACACACACACATCATGAGGAACCACACACACACATCATGAGGAACCCACACACACACATCATGAGGAACCCACACACACACATCATGAGGAACCACACACACACATCATGAGGAACCCACACACACACATCATGAGGAACCACACACACATCATGAGGAACCCACACACACACACATCATGAGGAACCACACACACACACATCATGAGGAACCACACACACACATCATGAGGAACCCACACACACACATCATGAGGAACCACACACACATCATGAGGAACCCACACACATCATGAGGAACCACACACACACATCATGAGGAACCACACACACACATCATGAGGAACCACACACACACATCATGAGGAACCACACACACACATCATGAGGAACCACACACACACATCATGAGGAACCACACACACACATCATGAGGAACCACACACACACATTATGAGGAACCCACACACACACATCATGAGGAACCCACACACACATCATGAGGAACCCACACACACATCATGAGGAACCACACACACACATCATGAGGAACCACACACACACATCATGAGGAACCACACACACATCATGAGGAACCACACACACACATCATGAGGAACCCACACACACATCATGAGGAACCACACACACACATCATGAGGAACCACACACACACATCATGAGGAACCCACACACACACATCATGAGGAACCACACACACATCATGAGGAACCACACACACACATCATGAGGAACCACACACACACATCATGAGGAACCACACACACACATCATGAGGGACCCACACACACATCATGAGGAACCACACACACACACATCATGAGGAACCACACACACACATCATGAGGAACCCACACACACACATCATGAGGAACCACACACACATCATGAGGAACCACACACACATCATGAGGAACCACACACACACATCATGAGGAACCACACACACACATCATGAGGAACCAAACACACATCATGAGGAACCACACACACATCATGAGGAACCACACACACATCATGAGGAACCACACACACACATCATGAGGAACCCACACACACACATCATGAGGAACCACACACACATCATGAGGAACCACACACACATCATGAGGAACCACACACACACATCATGAGGAACCACACACACACATCATGAGGAACCACACACACACATCATGAGGAACCACACACACACATCATGAGGAACCACACACACACATCATGAGGAACCACACACACACATCATGAGGAACCACACACACACATCATGAGGAACCACACACACACATCATGAGGAACCACACACACATATCATGAGGAACCACACACACACATCATGAGGAACCACACACACACATCATGAGGAACCCACACACACATCATGAGGAACCCACACACCCATCATGAGGAACCACACACACACATCATGAGGAACCACACACACACATCATGAGGAACCCACACACACACATCATGAGGAACCCACACACACACATCAAGAGGAACCACACACACATCATGAGGAACCCACACACACACATCAAGAGGAACCACACACACACATCATGAGGAACCCACACACACATCATGAGGAACCACACACACACATCATGAGGAACCACACACACACATCATGAGGAACCCACACATACACATCATGAGGAACCCACACACACACATCATGAGGAACCACACACACACATCATGAGGAACCCACACACACACATCATGAGGAACCACACACACACATCATGAGGAACCCACACACACACACATCATGAGGAACCACACACACATCATGAGGAACCCACACACACACATCATGAGGAACCACACACACACACATCATGAGGAACCACACACACATCATGAGGAACCCACACACACACATCATGAGGAACCACACACACACATCATGAGGAACCACACACACACATCATGAGGAACCACACACACACATCATGAGGAACCACACACACATCATGAGGAACCCACACACACACATCATGAGGAACCACACACACACATCATGAGGAACCCACACACACATCATGAGGAACCACACACACACATCATGAGGAACCACACGTACATCATGAGGAACCCACACACACACATCATGAGGAACCACACACACATCATGAGGAACCACACACACACATCATGAGGAACCACACACACATCAAGAGGAACCACACACACACATCATGAGGAACCACACACACACATCATGAGGAACCACACACACACATCATGAGGAACCCACACACACACATCATGAGGAACCACACACACACATCATAAGGAACCACACACACACATCATGAGGAACCACACACACACATCATGAGGAACCCACACACACACATCATGAGGAACCACACACACACATCATGAGGAACCACACACACACATCATGAGGAACCACACACACACATCATGAGGAACCACACACACACATCATGAGGAACCACACACACACATCATGAGGAACCCACACACACACATCATGAGGAACCCACACACACACATCATGAGGAACCACACACACATCATGAGGAACCACACACACACATCATGAGGAACCACACACACATCATGAGGAACCACACACACATCACACAGGATCAACGCACAACATGTGACAGGGCAAACGTCTTTAATAGGGCTTTTAGTGATGTAACAATATGTATTTATTTGTCAATTTCTGTACCCTGGAAGAACCCTGTGAGATAAAGTGTGTCTTCTACAAGCAGTGTCATCAAGATGAGCAGCAAAAGGCAAAAACAAAACACCAATATCTAGAAAACTATGTAAAATGTTACTATGGGGCTTTCATTATTATAGACAAGCTGCCAGTTTATGGCTTTATAAATCATTTTGCACAGACATTATGTTTTCTGTCTTTTATGCGGCATTGCATCTTTATGCAGAATTTAGATCGTCACACACACACAATCACTGCACACACACACACAATCATTGCTTTTTTATGCAGAATTTAGATCCGTCACACACACACAATCATTGCATCTTTATGCAGAATTTCGATCGTTCACAAAGCCGTCTAAGCTGTGTAAAAACATTGTGCTTGTCAGTACAACATCAGAACCAAAATATTAAAGTTAGCCATGAAAACACAGAGCTGTTAGACCGCTGAAATTACCAGAAGAAACATGAGAGTAGTGAAGGATGAGCTGATCTATAGATGACAGTATTGAGAGTTCGAGTCCTGAGATTGAGTCGTGCATGTTGAGCTTTTCTGAGTCATGAGTCTTAAAAGCATGTGGCTCCATTTTTATTTCTAAAAATTAAATCAACAAAATTAAGGAAAAAGGGCAGTTAACTAAAACTGGTCATAAAAACATGTTTTTTGTTTTAAAACTGCAGGGATGTGTTAATATGACCATAGTCTGCTGGAAAGAAGTAAAGGTAACATCTGTAAAACCAGTGATAGCCACTAGATGCCTAGCAATATTACCTTTAACAACACACACTTTATATGCATATATAAATGAGATATATATTACTAATAGTGTTTACACTGTTGTACAACACACAAAAACATGAAAACAGTGTGTGTTATGATCATATTCCAAATTAAAACGGTACAATAGTAAAGATAATAGAATTTAAGGGTTAATATCCAGATGTTTATCCAGACGTATGTTCTCCACACGCATGTTCTCCACACGCATGTTTTCCACACGCATGTTCTCCGCACGCATGTTCTCCACACGCATGTTCTCCAGATGCATGTTTTCTACACGCATGTTCTCTACTCGCATGTTCTCTACTCGCATGTTCTCCAGATGCATGTTCTCTACACGCATGTTCTCCAGATGCATGTTCTCCATACGCATGTTCTCCACACGTATGTTCTCCACACGCATGTTTTCCACACGCATGTTCTTCACACGCATGTTCTCCAGATGCATGTTCTCCACACGCATGTTCTCCAGATGCATGTTCTCCACACGCATGTTCTCCAGACGCATGTTCTCCACACGCATGTTCTCCACACGCATGTTCTCCAGATGCATGTTCTCCACACGCATGTTCTCCACACGCATGTCCTCCACACGCATGTTCTCAGCACGCATGTTCTCCACACGCATGTTCTCAGCACGCATGTTCTCCACACGCATGTTCTCCACACGCTTGTTCTCCACACGCATGTTCTCCAGATGCATGTTCTCCACACGCATGTTCGCCACACGCATATTCCCCAGACGCATGTTCTCCAGACGCATGTTCTCTACGCGCATGTTCTCCAGATGCATGTTCTCCACACGCATGTTCTCCACGCGCATGTCCTCCACACGCATGTTCTCAGCACGCATGTTCTCCACAC
>NW_027508874.1:35000-40000 GCF_051911475.1 Siphateles boraxobius
CATTTGCAAAAACAGATTACTCCTTTCTTGTTCATTTTCATATATCATGTTTTTTATTGTGCATTTTAATATCAATCAAAGTGCAGCTGACTAAGTAATAATAACTAAAAAAATACAGGTAACTTATAAAATAAAAGTGAATTGAAAGTATTTTTTATATATATTTTTTTTTTGTGGTGTGTGTGTGTGTGTGTGTGTGTGTGTGTGTGTGTGTGTGTGTGTGTGTGTGTGGAGAAGTAGGAAGTAGCTGGGTAACGCTGGATTCATGCATGATGCCGGACTTTTGTGCTGCGTATGGATGTTCACACGAACAAAATCTAAAATCCAGACGGCAAGGGATTACATTTCACAAGAATGTGAAATTTTGTACATTTTTAAAAATTTCTCTGGACTCAATGATAAATACATGTCTGACCGTTGGAACGAACCAAAACAACTAGAAGATCGCATTCATGAGGATTTATGGTGATTTTATTTCCGTTAGAGCTTTTCCTACATTGACGCGGATGCATTAAAGAGGAGGGGCTTCCCTGTTCCAAGATGGCGGCTCTAATGACGCATTCGTTCCAATGAACTGCCGTAGCCAAGCCGACATCTAGTGTATATATCTATGACAAACACCAAGAGTGCTTGTCGTTTCTGCTGTAAAACATGAACTCGACATGCCTTGACAGTGGAAAATACCGGCTTTTGTAACAAAGGGTTCAGTCAATCTTTCAAGCGTCTATTTTAGCTGAGAAACGTTACGTGAGGATGTGGAGAGTGTCAAAATAAAGGTACCGTATATTGTATATCGGTATATATATACCATATAATATATATATATATACCGATATAATATATCGGTACTGTATATTTTATGTGTGGTATAAACCCATATCGATGTATTGTTTCACCCCTATTACACACTACCTCCGAAACTTTCGCGCGTGATAAAAAAATTCTGATCTGCGTTTTCCGCATCCGTAGCAAGTATTTTGAGAGGTGTTATGTCAGTTCAGAGCCACCGGATGAAGAATACGGAAAAACATACGAAAATGTTGGACTTTCAGCCTCTAAATGTGTGCAACTTCTGATTCACTGATTCATTACATATCATAACAAAGGCCAGTTTGCAATATCAAGCCGCATACGCGACATTCAAGCTACAAGTGAGTTTGTATGTGTACGCTAGGATTAACGTAAATGTATAAAATTAAAATCAGTATAGTTTGCAGGTAGTTCGATGTTTATACTGTGCCATTCCTAGTTATATGGACTATATTAGTATACATTTGCATTTGTACATCTATGTTTTTTAAGTGATACCTTTGCAATTAAAAAAGGTTTTTCTACCATGTGTAATCGAGCGCATGTTTTGATGAGTTGGTCCACAAGGTGGCGACACTGACCCGGATGCATGTTTCACGCTTGAAAAAGAGAAGGAACAGCAAAAATACCATCAGCGAACACGTGTGAGGGGCTTAAAAGACACAACTCTATCTAAAACATTTTTATCACGCAACTTCTGAAGAGAAGAGGGTTGGAGAAAGAAGAAACTTTCTGGTGCGCATGTGTCAAACACAGATTATTTACGCCATGGAATAAAAAAACAACATAAAATCTGGTGATTGACAATTTGGCATTATGATTTTTTTATCACACAAATCTGACTTTTTTATCACAGATTTGTTTAACTACGTATTCATATTTATTAAAGTCCCCCTGTGGGCAATAATTCTATCCCTTAAAACTCATCTTAAAATATCTTGAATGTAACTCGACACCCTTGCCTCATTTAGTATACACAGTTCTATAAATATGCAAATGAGCCCCGCCTCCACTCACTCACTCACTCAGAGATCCACTCGTTGACGATCACACGTTGATCTGATTGGTTACAAGGTAGTTTGTGACGTCAGAAACACCAGCGATTTCAAAGCGTGTTTTTGAGACTGTCTTTGGTTCACTGCAGTTTTAAGCAGAAAATAATCAGCAATGCTGTCGACTTATGAATTTACACATGGTTTGTCTTAAAGCATACGGCCCAAATGGACCCGACGCATTTAAATAAAACATTTTTTTTTAAATCATTGCTTGATCGGAATGGTCTGAAATTTGGTGACTTTTTTGGTACTTGGTATATGAACATCCAAAAAAATTGGGGACAGGATCTGAATAATCTAAGTGGTTGTAAAAAAAAATGTCACACTCAGGACCTTCGGGTCCAAATGGACCCGCATAGGAAATGAATGGCAAATTGGCAAAAATGTGAAAATACCGAGTTTTTTTGTGCGTACAATCTACAAATCAGCCACGATCCAGAAAAAAAGCACACAACAGTGAAGGGGTGAATCTATAAAACATCAAGAGTGCAAAACAGACACACACACACACACACACACACACACACACACACACACACACACACACACACACACACACACACACACACACACACACACACACACACACACACACACACACTTTTAAACATAAACAAACTAATAAATTCAGATTACCTATGTGTTTTGCATATTTAAAATGCTCAGTTTGTCCACCAGATGGCATCCATCTCATTTCAAAAAATTAATACAGCTTTAAAAAAAATAAAAATGTTTTTTTATTTTTTTTATAATTTTCTATTATATTCAACGGGGGGAAAACTGGGGGGAAATGGGTCATATTTATTGCATAAATATTAATTATAAATCATAAAATTCTCAAAACACCAAAAAAGAAAAGAGAAAAAATATTATAAAAAACAAGTAAAAAAAAAAAAAGATGATTTTCTTTTAATAAATATGAATCCCACCCTTTCGGCCCATTTGGACCCGAAGGTCCTTAGTGTGAGTCTGAAACGAAGGACCCCAGAGGGTTAAAAACACCACATAGACATATAAACAACTTTAAAATCTGGATTTACACCACAGGGGACTTTAAAGTTATGAAAATGTTATTTCTGAATGTTCAAAATGTCCATTTTGGGAATGAATGTGTTAAAGTGCAGAGTTATTATAAGTGTGTGATGGCAGCATTATTCATACGCAAACGTCTACGGGTGGGCGGGTTATTGCATGTATAGTTAAAGGGTAACTCTTTATGCGACTGCAACTTATTATCACAGGACAGAAGTTAGAACAGTGGGATGGAAGTCGCAATTACCGTTTTTTACTTATTTATGTATTTCCATGGAGGAAATAGGTTTCCATAACCCACGCACCCAATCACATGGAGAATATTTAGAAAGACTACACATTTACGCCAGAGTTTGTGTCAGAACTGAAGTGTTTTTGTGTTGTTCTTCCTCTCTGGAGTTGCATGTGAAAGAGCTTCATGAAGACTGTAAATGTCCACAGTGAAAATAACATCACAGGGGTTTTAAACAACACGCGTGTGAATAATGAGAGCATTTAAACTCCTTTAAAGCTGATCAGGCGTGTGTCCGCAGACAGCAGGTCCTTCCAGTCCAGCGACTGAACAGCCCATCCATCTTTAATTACCCAGAATCCCGTGCGGCTGGAGCCTCAGGTCGCCCTCCTCATTAATTACTCGTCATCGTCACACTGCCCGCAGACACACTCCACACACACATGCCATGGAAGTTACATATGAAACATTAAACGTGCTCCAAACATTTCATTTGTTCTCAATTATTAATTTCTTTGAAGGTTCAGAAGAGTCGTTAATATGGAAATCAGCTCATGCTAACGAGCTCCTGCTATCTGATTTGGGACACATCACTGGAGAACATTAACAGATCGCTGCACTCTCAAAGCTCACATAAATACATAAAACACACTACATTTTACTCAATGTGATGCATTTCTGAGTCATTTTATTGAATATCCATGTATTCTAATTAGTGCTGGGCAACGATTAATCGCATCCAAAAAAAAGTTTGTCTTTGCATAATATATGTACTTATTTCCTGTATGTGAATACACACACATGCATGTATATATTTAAGAAAAATGTGTTATTTATATGTAAAATGTATATATTTGTATATAATGTAAATGATGTATACATATACAGAAGCCTAAATATTTCTTAAATATATGTAGTACATGCATGTGTGTGCATTTATTTATACAAAATAACTATACACAGTACACACACATACATTTTTATTTTGGATGTTATTAATCGTTGCCCAGGATTAATTCTAATGCTAATGTATCGTTGGCAAATCTATCTTTATTATCGCTGTGTCCTTTATTACATGTTTGTACTTTACCAGATTACAGTATGAACTACTGGCGAGATTTTAGAAAGATCTGCAACAATGACAAAATGTGTGTTAAAATTAACATTAACTAGTAGCCCGAGCATCAAATCATCATATTAGAGTGATTTCTGAAGGATCATGTGACACTGAAGACTGGAGTAATGAACAGCTTTGATCACAGGAATAAATTACACTTTACTATATATTCACATAGAAAACAGCTGATTTACATTATAATAATATTTCACTGTTTTACTGTATTTTACTAACACACACAGAACCCCATAAACACTTTATTAACGATATCAGTTCAACCACACATAAACTACTTTTGTAAGAAAGTGCATAAGTCACGGTCACGATGCTGTGGATTATTGCCTATGTGGTTGCCAAGGTGTTGCTAGGGGGGTAAAAAAGGACTGAGAAATTGTGCTAAAGTTAAAGTACAGATACTATGCCGTAAATGTACCTCATTAAAAGCCTAAGCTCTTACCCAAAATACTTAAGTTTAAGTATACCACATTTAATTGTACTTAAGTATGTAAGAGTTGAAAAATTAAGCACTTCTCTTAAGCTTTTTAAATTGAGAACAAAAGGCAGTAGACATTTTCTTATTCTAGTAATTTTGATGCGAAAACTGTCAAAATTACAATTTTCTCATTGTTATGACTGTGTGAATATTTATGAAAGCAGATTATTTCACAGTCATTTCACATTTAAAATTAGTGATATTTAGACTAATAATCAAGACCGATTATAATTTTAATCAAAGTTTATCTTATAGTGACGG
>NW_027508874.1:45000-62500 GCF_051911475.1 Siphateles boraxobius
TGATTGTACTGAAATGTGTGTTGGCAGTGCCTGTACACAACCATCATATAATGATAAAAATCTATCCAGTGTTTTTGTTTTAATCTCCTTATACATGAATATCAGATGATGTCACCAACGTCTCCTCACTGACGTCACTCAATTCTAAAACTTGCCTTCCGCCATCTTGAGTACCTGATTCGGCAAGATCGATACGTCAGTCGCAAAGGAAGTAGAGCTTATTCTCTGTCCGAGCCCGAACTTGCGGGCCGATATTTCCCGTCACTATCATCGGGCCGGGCTCTTGATCTAGAGATGTGCACTCCCAATGCAAAAGAGTGCGGCGCGGGACTAGATTTAATGGCGAGTGCGAGCGGCAACTCTCTGTGTGTGTGCGCGTTGCAGGGAGACTAAACGATTCGCGGGACTCCCGCAAACTAGAAATATCTATGAATAAAACATATAAAAACTAATACATTTTTGCAGAAAAGCAACAAGAACTAAAACAAAATAGAAACGACTTACAGGCCAGAGTTTCCTTTTAAAACACGTTTGCAGCGTTGAGCGATGTAGCCAATCACAGACATATCTGTTGATTTCTTCAACGCAAAGGCCAATCAGAAGCATTTAAGATAGACTCTCCTCACTACTCAAAACCTCTATGCTCAAAACTGACTTTTTGTTCAGAGCTCTGTATGCTGACAAATCCTCTAATTGTAACAAACAAAGTGTATATATTATGAAAGATTCATTGTGCAGTCAGCTTAATTGATATTAACAGAGATGTGAGATCGCGATTAACTGATGTCAGCTTTTTAGGAATTATTAAGGGAGCGCACTTTGCGCGCATTCAGTCAAAATCCTTCAATCATATCTTGCCCAACCATACACGCAGCTGCTTGCTTTTATGTTATAACAGTGGTTTGTGTGTGCAAACTCTCTGTGCAGTGTTCATGTTGTCTGTGGTGAGTGGATGTAAATGATAATGAGCTTACGCTAGCTTAGGGCTGTGCGATATCACGATTTATGATCGTGGATTAAAATATATCCACCATCTGCTTCTGAAGAAATGTCGTAGTATCGTGCATTCTATCAGTTGCAGTTCTGGCGCCTCCGTCTCAGCATAGGCTACAACGCGACGTATATTCACATCAAATGTTAACGCAAAGCAACGGGACAATGCAGTTCACATAAGTTCATTATTTGCATTTGCTAACAAGTCATTCACGTGTTGATGCGCGGTTCTAACGACCGCTTTTCTGAGCGCGTACACCCGAAGCGCACGCGCACTAAGCCTGTCTAACAACAGCGACAGGTTACTGAATGAAGTTATTTTTCTAGTCTTATTGCGCGAATACTGTCAAATACACACAGGGTTTACATAAACAAAGTTGGTTATGTATAAAGTGAAACAAACAGAGAAAATCTGCTTCCTAGCTAATGCCGTCAGTATTGTAGACAGTACCCGGCAGCGATATTTTTTTTCACAGGATGGTAGGGGAATACTCATGAATATTCATTAGGGAACTCATGCCTGATTGGTGTTAACCTCAGTGACTGGTAGGTTTAGGGACAGGGTTAGGGGGTAGGTCATCAGACCAATCAGGCATGAGTTCCCTAATGAATATTCATGAGTCTTCCCCTACCATCCTGTGAAAAAAAATATCGCTACCCGGCAGGTACTCAAGATGGCGGCAGTCAACTGGAAAAAGAGCGGATGACATAAGAGGTCATGTGACTGATATTCATGTATATGTTTTCCCCTGCCTCAAATTGAGCCGTTCGATTTTGTGACGTCACTAAATCGACGCCCCTCCCACGATTGTTGATTGACAGCAGCGTTTCAACAGATCCCTGCCCTGAGCGAGCTGTCAGTCATCATAGTCCGTCATTGTTGATACGCTGGAGCAGGATGGCGTCTAAGCGATTGTGGTGTTCTGTTCTTGGGTGTAATAACGAACACAGCAGTAATTTTGATGTTCCTAAATCCGAACCGCTGAAGACACAGTGGCTGAGTTTTGTTTTCGAAGGGAATATTCCCCACGAGCAACGTCAATGCTTTCATGTTTGCGCGATTCGCAAATCTTTTCTCACCAGACTGCTTTATTAACGAAGGAAGTAACTTATAAAGCTGATTTTGATAAGAAGCTGCTCCTGAAAAAAGAATCGTTACCAACTATTCATGTCTCCCTGCTGAACCTCCAGAAAAAGTAAGTGCAAAATTGTATTAACCTTTATATTAATCTTTGCAAATCGCTTCACGATGAATGCGGCTAAGGTTTACACTCGGGGTACATACGGCATGTTTTCTATGTACGACGTTCTCAATATAATTCATAATACCACGTTTATAATGAACAACGCGTTATGGTTATTGTGTTATTACAAACTGAGTACGTATAACTTACATCAGTAAACACATAGCGTTCGTACATCTCACTAAGTTACTCTACCCTGCCAGTACACAAAGATAGATCAAAGTGACAATATAATAACCAACCATTCAGAAACGTCATGTTCGAGCCTTAATTGTCGAACTTCTCCGGGCCGTCATCTTGTTCCGACTCCGGTTCAAACTGAAGGTTGCACAGATGTGTCCTCCTCAAGGGGGTAATCCATCAGCCGGAAGTTGAAGCTGCCTCCGGGGGCCGCCATTGTAGCTGGCTATCACCTGCTGTTAGCATCCCATTGACTCCCATTCATTTTGGCGTCACTTTGACAGCGAATAACTTTACATCTGAGGCGTCCAAAGACTCCATTTGTCCATTATTTATTTCTAAAGAAACACGACAATGTATAAAAGGCTCCAATACTTTGTATCTTACGTTATGGCCCCGTAGAAGCCATTCTTGTAAAAATAGGCTAAAAATTGCGTCATAACCACGCGACTTTATGTCGCACAATAGAGACATTACCGTATAGACAGGAGGAGAAGCTCGCAGGCAATCTTTTACTGTCTAAAGTCAGCCCATGGCATAGATAGAGTCCATAAAAGCAACGCGACAAAATATTTCAACAACGTTTTTGATGAATTTGAAATAATTCGAAATAATTTGATATGTGGCAAGTGAATACATATGAAGTAACATTTATCCACGAACTTTAAATTATTTATCTACTTCACCTATATATATTAACGGGGGATGGGGAAATTATCAGGAAATTATACATGCAATGGAAGAAGAAAAAACCCATCTCAATGTCTATCGCGGTTAACGTTGTTCCTTTATTTATTTATAGATCTACGCTTGAAGATGAATGTGATCCCGTTCGGAAGCCATGTACAAATGTCCTAGCCTACATAACGTGAAATAAAGAAAAACGTTTTTGTTCAAGTGTTTTTGATCATGATTTATTAGCCAAAACTACATGATTTATATTTTGGAATATTATATGGTCACATTGAATATGTGAAAATGACGCGAGGGGATAGTATTTTATAGTATGGTTCCTGGGCTTATATACTAATAAGTCTTTTTTGGATGGGTTATTATTCTGTTTGATGTAGAAGGAAACGAAAAAGAACAATTGTAAATGTGTGCGTTTATGTATGTATGTGCCTATTTGAATCACTTTTAATAATTTTGGAAGATTGTGCTGAGATGTACATGTACTTATTTATCTGTTATTTTTGATTGTATTATATATATATGTGTGTGTGTGTGTGTGTGTGTGTGTGTGTGTGTGTGTGTGTGTGTGTATATATATATATATATATATATATATATATATATATATATATATAAACATGTTCAAAATAAGCTAAATAAACTAACTAACTAAAATTACTAGAACTGCAGGCTACTCAAACGATTACAATCCAAAAGTAGGCTATTTTAAAGTCGATTTTAGCCACTTCTTTTGCCAGGCCTATAATGTTTTAATGTAAGATGTCATATTGTAATTATATAGCGTAAGTAGTTATATTAATATTATTGTAATATATTAATAAACATTGTATTATATTATTATGATTAAGATTTGTCTTGGCACAGCTACTAGAAGATTTACAACTCCCAGTCAGGTTGCTCACGTGACATCTACGTCATCAAGCTCAGTTTGAGCCTGCGCAGAACGCTTGGCTATCAGGAAGTGAGTGCCCATGTTTGGATTCAACTCTCTCCGTTGAAATCAACGGGGTCGCTCTGTCCATTTCTTTTACTGTCTATGGTCCTCCTCAGAAACTCCCGCTGCCATTTTTCTCCTATACCCTCAACTGTTGTCAAGGAAACACTCCACGTGCAGTGGTCATAGCGCTGTTATGAACGCCAGCAGAACAGAGGGGCGGAGTCAGCGAAGCTCATTATCATTTAAAGACACATGCACTGAAATGGCGTGCTAAAAACAGAGCTGTTTTTGACAAGGTAAAATTAGCGTTTTCTTACAATACTAACGAAAATTTTTAATTAAAGTATATTACAAACTTTTCATTTAGACCCTAAAGAATCAAATTAACTTGTATGAAAATGTCATTGTATGACCCCTTTAATGGTTTAATGGAAATTGACGGGTCATTGAAAAAAAACATCCTCTCCGGACGTCACTTTTGGACACGACTGTGTTTCTGTTTTTGTATTAATTTTATTTAAAGTTGTAGTTTTGTTGTGTATTTTTGTCATTTTTATAATTTTATATATTTTCAATATATTTTTATATATTTATCTAATATTTCTTATTTCAGTTTTAGCTTTTGTAGAACAAAATTTTTTTTTTACACATTTGAAAAACTGGATGTTTTGAACATTCAGAAATACTGTTTTCATAACTTAGCTGAACATATTTGTGTTAGCCGGGCTCATGTCAGAACTCATGCTGCTAAAGTTCAGCTTTAAATGCGGATGCGAATGAACTCCCAGGGAGACACACATGTTAAATGGTCTTTAGCAAATAAAAGGCATCATTGAGTCACATTATAAGACAATAAAACCTGTTCAGCAAACATTTGCAGAAATAGATGTAAGACATGGTAAATTATCTTCTAGATGATAAGCAAAACAAGTACTAGCATTGCATAACAGAAAACATCCTGGAGTTTCTCTCATGGATCGACTGAGAAGAACAGAGCAGCTCGAATTAAAGTTCATCAGGATTCATTCAGAGTGTGAGAAGAGTTTCAGAGTCACATAAAGCGTTCAGATCATCTGAAGAGACTCTCGGTTTAATGAAGCTTGAATGAAGCTGAAGGACAAACGTCCCTCAACAAACACGACACGTTTTCCCATCAGGGGGTCGTTTTACGATTCACTAATAAATAACTCACTTCAGAGCAAAGTACAAATGATGCTTGTTTAAGAGTTAGTTTCATAGTTTACTGCACTAAATTGCTGAGATAAAGACTGAGTTACGAGATATAGGTCGAAATATGTTGTCATTGAACAATCCCTTACAGTTAACCTTTAAAAACACAAATAATTTAACATTTAACACTTCAGCAAATCTCAAAATGAATCTCCATTTATCATACTGCACATTAATATTGAGATGCTTAAATTGACTTTGATTTTAGGTTTCAGCTTTCTTTCTTTTAAATGATTTATTTAGACAAAATAGTATAGAATTTTAATTGGCTGGTTATAGTTGTCGGACAAAATGAAAATAATTATTGAATAAAATTGTAATATCAGTAAAAAACCAAACCACTTGAATTTAATGTTTCATAGTCTAGTCTATAGTCTACACAAACTCTATAATGAGATTTTGAATGTTCTCTGAACGTTACTTTTGAATGTTCTCTGAACGTTACTTTTGAATGTTCTCTTAACGTTACTTTTGAATGTTCTCTGATCGTTACTTTTGAATGTTCTCTGAACGTTACTTTTGAATGTTCTCTGAACGTTACTTTTGAATGTTCTCTGATCGTTACTTTTGAATGTTCTCTGATCGTTACTTTTGAATGTTCTCTGAATGTTACTTTTGAATGTTCTCTGATCGTTACTTTTGAATGTTCTCTGATCGTTACTTTTGAATGTTCTCTGAACGTTACTTTTGAATGTTCTCTGAACGTTACTTTTGAATGTTCTCTGATCGTTACTTTTGAATGTTCTCTGATCGTTACTTTTGAATGTTCTCTGAACGTTACTTTTGAATGTTCTCTGATCGTTACTTTTGAATGTTCTCTGAACGTTACTTTTGAATGTTCTCTGAATGTTACTTTTGAATGTTCTCTGAACGTTACTTTTGAATGTTCTCTGAATGTTACTTTTGAATGTTCTCTGAACGTTACTTTTGAATGTTCTCTGAACGTTACTTTTGAATGTTCTCTGATCGTTACTTTTGAATGTTCTCTGAACGTTACTTTTGAATATTCTCTGATCGTTACTTTTGAATGTTCTCTGAACGTTACTTTTGAATGTTCTCTGAACGTTACTTTTGAATGTTCTCTGAATGTTACTTTTGAATGTTCTCTGAATGTTACTTTTGAATGTTCTCTGAACGTTACTTTTGAATGTTCTCTGAACGTTACTTTTGAATGTTCTCTGAATGTTACTTTTGAATGTTCTCTGAACGTTACTTTTGAATGTTCTCTGAACGTTACTTTTGAATGTTCTCTGAATGTTACTTTTGAATGTTCTCTGAACGTTACTTTTGAATGTTCTCTGATCGTTACTTTTGAATGTTCTCTGAATGTTACTTTTGAATGTTCTCTGAACGTTACTTTTGAATGTTCTCTGAATGTTACTTTTGAATGTTCTCTGAACGTTACTTTTGAATGTTCTCTGAACGTTACTTTTGAATGTTTATGTTCCTTTTGAATGTTCTCTGAATGTTACTTTTGAATGTTTATGTTCCTTTTGAATGTTCTCTGAATGTTACTTTTGAATGTTCTCTGAACGTTACTTTTGAATGTTCTCTGAACGTTACTTTTGAATGTTCTCTGAACGTTACTTTTGAATGTTCTCTGAACGTTACTTTTGAATGTTTATGTTCCTTTTGAATGTTCTCTGAATGTTACTTTTGAATGTTTATGTTCCTTTTGAATGTTCTCTGAACGTTACTTCCCTTACGAAGGGAACTCAACGATGCGTCCATCGACGCCATGGGAACGCCCCCAGCGTGACTGCGTCTGAAGCATCTATGTCAACTAGTCCAATGGAAAGAATGAGCGTCACGGGCGGGTGACGTCATGACCAGGATATGATAAAAGCACATCCGGTGCAAACCGGCATTAGCTTCTGTTGCCTCAGCAAGCGATCTGTGTCAAACTGTCTGTTATATTTACTGTTGTCTGTCTGATATATATATATATTTATGGAAACTAAACAATTGCACAACTCTGTGTTCTCCCTGCTCGCGCTATTTAACGAGTAGGGACACACACGAGCTTTGTGTGATGTGTTTGGGAGTAGAGCATGCGGTATCAGCCTCCGAGGGGGCTGATTGCCAACATTGTGAGAAGCTTTCGCTTCGCATGCTCCGCTCCCGCCTGTCACTTTTCGAGGAAAGTGGCCGGGCTCGCAATTCTCAGGGTGACAGGTCCCGCGTCTGCCGAGGCAGCGCGGAGAATGCATTCCTGTGGATCGCGAATAGGATCTCTTTACGGGGTTGGAGACGGGTCCGCGGATCTTATCTCCTCCCTTTCCACGAGGGATCCAGTGCTCTCTCGCCGGTCTCGGAAGCCCGCGCTGCGGTCTCTTCCGCCCGGGGAGAGAGAGAAATCAATGCTTCAGTGCTCTACCTCCGAGGAGGTAGATGTGCTGGGCATTGAAAGTGACACAATCATGGGGGAAGTGAATTTGCCATCTCTTTCCCCAGCGTATGAGAAATATATATAGCCTATATATATATGATAGTTTATATATTATATATAAAATAAAGTGAATATATATAAAAAATATATATAAAAAATAATAAGCTGGTGGAAGTGTTTACTAAGGCTGTAGATAAATTAAATATTTATGGCCAGCAGAAATAAGGGGGCACTCGTCCTAAAAATAAAATAAATTAAACGAGTTTCCTTCCCTCTATTTTTCCACCTCCATCACGGGGCCTTCCATTTTTCCCGATCTGCACAGCGAGCTGTCTAGATCATGGAAAAAGCCTTTCTCCTCTTGTCTTTTAGCCCCCACATTCATGTATATTCAGATATTTGGGGGTTAAGAGGGTATGGCTATACCCCGGGTAGAACAGACGCTTGCGAGCTATCTGTCTCCCGGTTCAGTATCGTACCTGAAGGCGTCGGCTTCTCTCACTAAACCATTAAAGAAAACTATTTTTTAATCTAGTGGGAAAAGCATATATGGCAGTGGGTCTAGCATGGGCCTGCTTGCACACCATAGCAGTGCTACAAGCATATCAGGCTGACCTGCTGCGGTATTTGGACAGAAGTGAGGGAGTTTGGCCCGATGGGGTTTGAGAACTCCGTCGGGCCACAGATTTATCTCTCAGGGATGGCAGCCCTTGTGGTCACTGAGAGACACCTCTGGCTCAATTTGATGGGAATCATAGAGAAAGATACAAGATAATCTCTCCCTCGCTATGTCCAACCCCCTGGGGCTGCTGGGCGTGAGCAGCTCCAGCCGTCTAGTTTCTCATACACAACACAGCAGCCAAAGCCTTCAAAGCAGAAGCCGGATCCGAGGACCGTTCTTCACGCTGAGAAGGCTGCGGCTCAAAAGAAAAAAAGGTCCTGATGTTCACGCATCAGGCCTGTGAGGACAGCCCCGACCGAAGTGGAGCGGTGTACACCTCATTTTACGGTGCCCGTTCCATTTCGGGGTCCTCACGAGACCCTTCTGCCAACCCTGCCACCCTCGGTGCTTCAGGGCGCAGCGGTCTCCAGCGAGTCGCTGATGCTATGCTGCGGCACAGCATCGGTTTCGCGCCCTCTGAGGGGGGCCTTAGAGCGGCCAGTTCAGGTAGTTCCTGCCATTATGTTTCAGGCTCCGGAATTGGCTGTCTCGATAACACCAGAGACCAGCCTCGAGAGGCTGGTTCCCTTAGTAAATTTTCTGGCAGCGTGGAAGCTTCTGCCGAATATTTCTCATTGGGTCCTGCAGATTGTAGAGAAAGGATACAGAATCCAGTTTGGTTCTCGTCCTCCTCGTTACAACGGGGTGCTGCCCACAGTGGTGCATCCCGAGCAGGCTCTGGTAATGGAGCAAGAGGTAAAGGCCCTGTTAGCAAAGGAAGCTATAGAGCAGGTGTACTCACCCGACATTGCGTCGGGTCTTTACAGTCGTTATCTCATTGTTCCAAAAAAGGATGGAGAGCTGCGTCACATACTAGATCTTCGTCTGTTGGAGTGTTTGGTGCTGGAACTCAATTCCAAAATGCTGACACTCAAACAGATCGTGACTCAAATCAGATCCGAGGACTGGTTTTTCACGATAGATCTAAAAGACGCATACTTCCATATCTCCATCCTCCCTCAGCACAGGAGGTTCCTGAGGTTTTCTTTGGGGCAAAGAACACCAGTATCAGGCACTTCCTTTCGGTCTAGCTCTATCACCCCGCACATTCACGAAGCGTGTAGACGCAGCTCTGGCCCCGCCAGGCTGCAGTGTATATGCATTCTGAATTGCATAGATGACTGGCTGATTCTAGCGGAATCAGAACAGTTAGCGGTTCGGCACCGAGGTGTCGTTCTCGCTCCTATGCAGATGTTGGGGTTGAGGCTCAATGCCAAGAAGAGTGTGCTTTCTCCAGTACAGAGAACCACTTTCCTTGGTGTGGTATGGGATTCAGTGACGATGCGGGCCACTCTGTCGCCCGTTCGTGTAGCTGCTATCCTAACAGCCACAAAAGAGCTGAGGCTAGGCCAGTCACGCACTGTAAAACAGTTAGAGAGACTGTTGGGTCTTGTGACAGCAGCGTCCAACGGGATAACTTTTGGCCTGCTGTACATGAGACCTTTACAGTGGTGGCTCAGGACCAGAGGGTTCTCCCCGAGGGGAAACCCACTTCGTATGATCAAGATCACGCGGCGGTGTCTCCGCACCTTGGTTATATGGAGGAAACACTGGTTCTTAACCCAGGGTCCGGTGTTGGGAGCTCTTTGCCATCGAGTTGTGATCTCGACAGATGCTTCCCTCACCGGCTGGGGAGCGGTATTGGAAGGCCGCTCAGCTCAGGGCTTGTGGAGGAGTCATCATCTCTCTTGGCACATGAATTGCCTAGAGATGATGGTCGTCTTCAATGCGTTGAGACATCTCCTCCCAGACCTGAGGGGCCATCATGTGTTGTTCTGGAACAGTGACTGTTAGGCCTCAGGGCAGCAGCGTCCAATGTGATACCCTTTGACCTGCTGTACGTGAGACCTTTACAGAGGTGGCTCAGGACCAGAGGGTTCTCCCTGAGGGGAAACCCACTCCTTACGATCAAGATCACGCGGCAGTATCCCCGCGCCTTGGTTATATGGAGGAAACTCTGGTTCTTGACCCACAGACAACACGTTGGTGGCCTCTTATTTTGGTCCCTCAAGAAATTACGCTGTCTGAGGGCAGTGTATATTCCAGGGGGGGCCAGAATATTGGAGCAGACACCCTGTCGAGGCAGGGGCTGAGGCCAGGGGACTCCACCCCGAGGCGGTGGAGCAAATATGGGAGTTTTACGGCCAGGCAGAAGTGGATTTGTTCTCGTCTCAGCATACGACGCACTGTCCACTCTGGTTATCCCTCACTCAACCAGTCCCCTCGGGGCTGGATGCTATGGTGCAGACGTGGCCGAGGCTACGTCTGTACGCATTTCCCTCTGTTGCTCTGCTCCCAGGAGTTCTGGAGTGAATCCGCCAGGATGGAATAAGCCTATTTAGTAGCACCAGCCTGGCCGAGCTGAATTTGGTTTGCGGACCTAATTTTTCTCCTCGACGGACCTCCCTTGGAGGTCCCGATCAGGAGAGACCTTCTGTCTCAGGCAGGGGATGCAATATTGCACCCCCGGCAGGGGATTTGGGAACTGTGGGTTTGGCCTCTGAGGGGGCCCAACTCATAGAGAGTGGTCTCTCAACCGAGGTTGATTAGACCATTCTAAGCTCCAGAGCTCCCGCTACGAGGAAACTATATTCACTATTTCGAGAGTTTTTCACTTCTTGGTGTTACCAGCGTCAGTGGGATCCGGTTAACTGTTCAGTAAACACAGTATTCGAGTTTCTGCAAGAACGCTTTGTATCAGGTCTATGTCCTTCCACGCTTAAGGTATAATATGTGTGGCGGCCATTGCGGCTTTCCACGCCCTGGTGGGTAGTACATTTTTGGGTCGAGACCCCCTGATCACTCGTTTCCTTCGTGGCACTTTGAGGCTGAGGCATGCAACTTGCACTAAGGTGCTGGCTTGGGACCTTGCAATAGTTCTAGAAGGCCTATCTGGGGCTCCCTTCGAGCCCTTAGATTTGGTCTCAGAGAAGTTCCTTTCTTTTAAGACTATTTTCTGCTAGCTATTTCGTCCCTATAAGAGTCAGACCTTCAGGCCCTTTCGGTCCCCACCTGCCTTGAGTGCACTGGGATGGCCAAGGCAATCTTACCCGAAACATGGATATGTTCCAAAGGTGCCTACCATTATTCCGAGGCCTATTGTGCTGCAGGTTTCTGTCCTCCCCCATTTTTCGGACCAGGAAAAGCTGAACCTCTTGTGCCAGTGCGAGCACTGGACACTTATGTTCATCGGACTTCTCTGTCGAGAAAATCCAACCTATTGAGCATATAGATAGTCGAGACTATTCTTCTTGCTTGTGAGTCTTCTGGCCAACCATTTGGTGGTCAGGGCTCATTCCACTAGGAGTATGGCTTCTAAGCGTATTATCTGGAGTTCTCTCCAAGACGTTTGTGATGCGGCGGGCTGGTCCTCACCGCTCACATTCATGAGGTTTTACAGCTTGGACCTGGATGCTGCCCCAGGTTCTCAGGTGCTTAGTGCTTAGTTACAACAGACTGACACTCAGGTACTTGGAATTCTGGCGCTTTGGGTATTCTCGTTCCCATGGCGTCGATGGACGCATCGTTGAGTTCCCTTCGTAAGGGAACGTCTCAGGTTACTATTGTAACCATAGTTCCCTGAGAACAGGGAACGAGACGATGCGTCACCCTGCCATACTTCCTGCATCCCTGTGATCGGCTTGCTTCGGCAATTTTCGAAGCTAATGCCGGTTTGCACCGGATGTGCTTTTATCATATCCTGGTCATGACGTCACCCGCCCGTGACGCTCATTCTTTCCATTGGACTAGTTGACATAGATGCTTCAGACGCAGTCACGCTGGGGGCGTTCCCATGGCGTCGATGGACGCATCGTCTCGTTCCCTGTTCTCAGGGAACTATGGTTACAATAGTAACCTGAGACGTTTTGAATGTTCTCTGAACGTTACTTTTGAATGTTCTCTGAACGTTACTTTTGAATGTTCTCTGAACGTTACTTTTGAATGTTCTCTGAACGTTACTTTTGAATGTTCTCTGATCGTTACTTTTGAATGTTCTCTGAACGTTACTTTTGAATGTTCTCTGAACGTTACTTTTGAATGTTCTCTGAACGTTACTTTTGAATGTTCTCTGAACGTTACTTTTGAATGTTCTCTGAACGTTACTTTTGAATGTTCTCTGAACGTTACTTTTGAATGTTCTCTGATCGTTACTTTTGAATGTTCTCTGAACGTTACTTTTGAATGTTCTCTGATCGTTACTTTTGAATGTTCTCTGAACGTTACTTTTGAATGTTCTCTGATCGTTACTTTTGAATGTTCTCTGAACGTTACTTTTGAATGTTCTCTGATCGTTACTTTTGAATGTTCTCTGAACGTTACTTTTGAATGTTCTCTGAACGTTACTTTTGAATGTTCTCTGAATGTTACTTTTGAATGTTTATGTTCCTTTTGAATGTTCTCTGAACTTTACTTTTGAATGTTCTCTGATCGTTACTTTTGAATGTTCTCTGAACGTTACTTTTGAATGTTCTCTGAACTTTACCTTTGAATGTTCTCTGATCGTTACTTTTGAATGTTCTCTGAACGTTACTTTTGAATGTTCTCTGATCGTTACTTTTGAATGTTCTCTGAACGTTACTTTTGAATGTTCTCTGAATGTTACTTTTGAATGTTTATGTTCCTTTTGAATGTTCTCTGAACGTTACTTTTGAATGTTCTCTGAACGTTACTTTTGAATGTTCTCTGAATGTTACTTTAGAATGTTCTCTGAACGTTACTTTTGAATGTTCTCTGAACGTTACTTTTGAATGTTCTCTGAACGTTACTTTTGAATGTTCTCTGAACGTTACTTTTGAATGTTCTCTGAACGTTACTTTTGAATGTTCTCTGAACGTTACTTTTGAATGTTCTCTGAACGTTACTTTTGAATGTTCTCTGAACGTTACTTTTGAATGTTCTCTGAACGTTACTTTTGAATGTTCTCTGATCGTTACTTTTGAATGTTCTCTGAACGTTACTTTTGAATGTTCTCTGAACGTTACTTTTGAATGTTCTCTGAACGTTACTTTTGAATGTTCTCTGAACGTTACTTTTGAATGTTCTCTGAACGTTACTTTTGAATGTTCTCTGATCGTTACTTTTGAATGTTCTCTGAACGTTACTTTTGAATGTTCTCTGATCGTTACTTTTGAATGTTCTCTGAACGTTACTTTTGAATGTTCTCTGAATGTTACTTTTGAATGTTCTCTGAATGTTACTTTTGAATGTTCTCTGATCGTTACTTTTGAATGTTCTCTGATCGTTACTTTTGAATGTTCTCTGAACGTTACTTTTGAATGTTCTCTGAACGTTACTTTTGAATGTTTATGTTCCTTTTGAATGTTCTCTGATCGTTACTTTTGAATGTTCTCTGATCGTTACTTTTGAATGTTCTCTGAACGTTACTTTTGAATGTTCTCTGAACGTTACTTTTGAATGTTCTCTGAACGTTACTTTTGAATGTTCTCTGAACGTTACTTTTGAATGTTCTCTGAACGTTACTTTTGAATGTTCTCTGAACGTTACTTTTGAATGTTCTCTGAACGTTACTTTTGAATGTTCTCTGAACGTTACTTTTGAATGTTCTCTGAACGTTACTTTTGAATGTTCTCTGAACGTTACTTTTGAATGTTCTCTGATCGTTACTTTTGAATGTTCTCTGAACGTTACTTTTGAATGTTCTCTGATCGTTACTTTTGAATGTTCTCTGAATGTTACTTTTGAATGTTCTCTGAATGTTACTTTTGAATGTTCTCTGAATGTTACTTTTGAATGTTCTCTGATCGTTACTTTTGAATGTTCTCTGAACGTTACTTTTGAATGTTTATGTTCCTTTTGAATGTTCTCTGAACGTTACTTTTGAATGTTCTCTGATCGTTACTTTTGAATGTTCTCTGAACGTTACTTTTGAATGTTCTCTGATCGTTACTTTTGAATGTTCTCTGAATGTTACTTTTGAATGTTCTCTGAATGTTACTTTTGAATGTTCTCTGATCGTTACTTTTGAATGTTCTCTGAATGTTACTTTTGAATGTTCTCTGAATGTTACTTTTGAATGTTCTCTGATCGTTACTTTTGAATGTTCTCTGAACGTTACTTTTGAATGTTCTCTGATCGTTACTTCTGAATGTTCTCTGATCGTTACTTTTGAATGTTCTCTGAATGTTACTTTTGAATGTTCTCTGAATGTTACTTTTGAATGTTCTCTGAACGTTACTTTAGAATGTTCTCTGATCGTTACTTTTGAATGTTCTCTGAACGTTACTTTTGAATGTTCTCTGAATGTTACTTTTGAATGTTCTCTGAACGTTACTTTTGAATGTTCTCTGAATGTTACTTTTGAATGTTCTCTGAACGTTACTTTTGAATGTTCTCTGAACGTTACTTTAGAATGTTCTCTGATCGTTACTTTTGAATGTTCTCTGAACGTTACTTTTGAATGTTCTCTGAACGTTACTTTTGAATGTTCTCTGAATGTTACTTTTGAATGTTCTCTGAACGTTACTTTTGAATGTTCTCTGATCGTTACTTTTGAATGTTCTCTGAACGTTACTTTTGAATGTTCTCTGATCGTTACTTTTGAATGTTCTCTGATCGTTACTTTTGAATGTTCTCTGAACGTTACTTTTGAATGTTCTCTGATCGTTACTTTTGAATGTTCTCTGAATGTTACTTTTGAATGTTCTCTGAACGTTACTTTTGAATGTTCTCTGAATGTTACTTTTGAATGTTCTCTGAACGTTACTTTTGAATGTTCTCTGAACGTTACTTTTGAATGTTTATGTTCCTTTTGAATGTTCTCTGAATGTTACTTTTGAATGTTTATGTTCCTTTTGAATGTTCTCTGAATGTTACTTTTGAATGTTCTCTGAACGTTACTTTTGAATGTTCTCTGAACGTTACTTTTGAATGTTCTCTGAACGTTACTTTTGAATGTTCTCTGAACGTTCTAAAACAAGTAGAAACATTCAAAAAATGTTAGACGAACATCCAACTGAAAAATTACATAAACGATGCATAAAAGTTATTGTGCCAACATTTTGAGGACATTATTAAACACTAGATAACTGAATGAACGTTTTATTAGTATTACTGGAAGAACGTTTGTTCATAACCTTGCCAGAACGTTCTCTGTTAGCTGGACTATAGTTTAGCACAAAATCCTTTGAAATCCATCAGAACAGAGGCAGACGAGAAGAAAAATGTTTATTGGCCATACAAACATTCACATATAAAATTGAATCTCTCTCGTCATGTTTAACGAGCAGCTTCACAGAGTAACAGCAGCCAATAAAAGCTCTCGTTCCCAAGTGTTATTCTCCGCTGGATCTCAGCGCTGATCCCAGAACGCTGATGAAGCGATGGACGTCAGTGAAGGAGTTATACAGCGGCACCGGAGCCACTCGCAGCACGTTAGGCTCACGCATATCACACTGAAAAACAGCAAACACACACTTACAACACACACTTACACCCTCAGAATACACCGCCTGTAGGGGAGAGCGGGGCACACACTAATGCGGGGCTAGTTGTCACACACTTGTTTTAAATACTTCCACACATAACATCTTAGTGTATTTACTAGTTGCCATATCTCCACTATATAGAGACTAAATTGCGCCAAAATTTGGAACAACTTTCCAGATATGACAGAACATTTATTTAACCATAGCAAAAGTAAATTTCTCACTGTCTTGTGTTTTTTTTTTTTTTTTACTGTTTTTTTGTGTTTATTTAAAATGAGACAAACCTGATATTGTTTTAATCTTATATCCGTTATTTAACAGTTCATATAGTTCTTTAACGCTGATCTATCACTCTCGCTTGGTTTAAATCCCAGTTGTGCAGGCGGGGCATGTTGTCACACTGCGCTACAATGAGTCCCTATTAGAACTTACTATTTTATTCTATACTTTTATGAATTCTATTGAGAAACCATGCGAAAAAGATGAATAAAGACTGAGAGTCAATGTTAAGAAATGATTCATTATTATTATGTTTTGAACTATGCTGCTGTGTTTTACCTTGTGTTTGCTGTCAAACTCACACAAAAAAATGTGTCTGATATATTTTTTGATTAGATCAGATAACATTTAATGTTATCATTTAACATATAATGTACCTATGGGGCATGTTGTCACATTTCACTTCCATTATTTCGGGGTAAATCAAGAAAAAATTATACACTGTATTAATGAAACCAAACCACATAATTGTCTTAGACGTGTGAAATTAATGTGGGGAAAAATAAATACTGCTGTATTAGGCCTATTAATGCCAATTAATCGCAATGAAACCGAATTAATGCCAATTAATCGCAATGAAACCGTACGTGATTTTAGCAAAGGAATCCCTATGAGATCATAATTGTCTCGGAATAAACAGAAGATAAACTGCCGTATTCTGTGTCAGAAACACATCATCTCACAGAAGGAGGAGCTCAGCTGTCCTGATGAAGTGAGTTTGGAGGAAAAACATGTTATTAAATGTCGTCTTTTGTTGGACAAGAGGTTCAGAAATGCTTCTCATGTTTGGAAAGATGTTTGACACGTGTTGCTTTTTCAAATGCACGTTATAAGCGGCTATTTCAAAATCGTGATGAGCTGAATCGTTTAAGCGGTGCGGCGCTAGTGTGTGTGTGTGTGTGTGTGTGTGAGAGAAGCGATACGTACAGCGACTCCTCGCTTCTCCAGCTCTTGATACACGGCTCTGATTGGCCGAGAGAAGGACAGTGACAGCTGACAGCCTCTCTGCTCGGGGTCAGAGGGCGTGATGATGTCAACGCAGGGTCCATCGGGGTCAGAGGTCGTGGTGATGTCATCGGGGTCAGACTGGTCTCTGGTGCAGTAGTGTGTGATCAGAAACTCCAGATACCCCGTCAGAAGCACAGACTTACTCCTCAGATCCTTCATAGTCGTCTTGTTAAAAATCTGGACATCATATTTACAAAAGAATGAATACAAAATACGTCATCTGCGTATGAGTTATGATCAGATTTAGGGAAACGGTGAACAAAGAAATCTTTAAATCTAAACATGGAAGACCATTGGTTGAGCAGGATCTTGTGGCACTCAGATATTAAAATGATATCAAAAAGCAATAGATGAAGAAGATGCATCATATGTGTTATAATG
>NW_027508874.1:67500-92500 GCF_051911475.1 Siphateles boraxobius
TAGACAGTTAATATGACGTTCAGTGTAACACAGTAAAGAGAGTTAATATGTTGTTCAGTGTAACACTTACAGTAAAGAGAGTGAATATGTTGTTCAGTTTAACACTTACAGTAAAGAGAGTGAATATGTCGTTCAGTGTAACACTTACAGTAAAGAGAGTGCATATGTTGTTCAGTGTAACACTTACAGTAAAGAGAGTGAATATGTCGTTCAGTGTAACACTTAAAGTAATAGACAGTTAATATGACGTTCAGTGTAACACTTACAGTAAATAGAATGAATATGTTGTTCAGTGTAACACTTACAGTAATAGAGAGTGCATATGTTGTTCTGTGTAACACTTAGAGCAAAGAGAGTGAATATGTCGTTCAGTGTAACACTTACAGTAAAGAGAGTGCATATGTTGTTCAGTGTAACACTTACAGTAAAGAGAGTGAATATGTCGTTCAGTGTAACACTTAAAGTAATAGACAGTTAATATGACGTTTAGTGTAACACTTACAGTAAAGAGAATTAATATGTTGTTCAGTGTAACACTTACAGTAATAGAGAGTGCATATGTTGTTCTGTGTAACACTTACAGCAAAGAGAGTGAATATGTCGTTCAGTGTAACACTTACAGTAAAGAGAGTGAATATGTTGTTCAGTGTAACACTTACAGTAATAGACAGTTAATATGACGTTCAGTGAAACACTTACAGTAAAGAGAGTGAATATGTCGTTCAGTGTAACACCTACAGTAATAGAGAGTGCATATGTTGTTCAGTGTAACAATTACAGTAATAGACAGTTAATATGACGTTCAGTGTAACACTTACAGTAAAGAGAGTCCATATGTTGTTCAGTGTAACACTTACAGTAAAGAGAGTGAATATGTCGTTCAGTGTAACACTTAAAGTAAAGAGAGTGCATATGTTGTTCAGTGTAACACTTACAGTAATAGAGAGTGCATATGTTGTTCAGTGTAACACTTACAGTAATAGACAGTTAATATGACGTTCAGTGTAACACTTACAGTAATAGACAGTTAATATGACGTTCAGTGTAACACTTACAGTAAAGAGAGTGAATATGTCGTTCAGTGTAACACCTACAGTAATAGAGAGTGCATATGTTGTTCAGTGTAACAATTACAGTAATAGACAGTTAATATGACGTTCAGTGTAACACTTACAGTAAAGAGAGTGCATATGTTGTTCAGTGTAACACTTACAGTAAAGAGAGTGAATATGTCGTTCAGTGTAACACTTAAAGTAAAGAGAGTGCATATGTTGTTCAGTGTAACACTTACAGTAAAGAGAGTGAATATGTTGTTCAGTGTAACACTTACAGTAAAGAGAGTGAATATGTTGTTCAGTGTAACACTTACAGTAATAGAGAGTGAATATGTTGTTCAGTGTAACACTTACAGTAATAGAGAGTGAATATGTTGTTCAGTGTAACACTTACAGTAATAGAGAGTGAATATGTTGTTCAGTGTAACACTTACAGTAAAGAGAGTGAATATGTTGTTCAGTGTAACACTTACAGTAATAGACAGTAAATATGTTGTTCATTGTAACACTTACAGTAATAGAGAGTGCATATGTCGTTCAGTGTAACACTTACAGTAATAGACAGTTAATATGACGTTCAGTGTAACACTTACAGTAATAGAGAGTGCATATGTCGTTCAGTGTAACACTTACAGTAATAGACAGTTAATATGACGTTCAGTGTAACACTTACAGTAATAGAGAGTGAATATGTTGTTCAGTGTAACACTTACAGTAAAGAGAGTGAATATGTTGTTCAGTGTAACACTTACAGTAATAGAGAGTGCATATGTTGTTCAGTGTAACACTTACAGTAAAGAGAGTGAATATGTCGTTCAGTGTAACACTTACAGTAATAGACAGTTAATATGACGTTCAGTGTAACACTTACGGTAAAGAGAGTGAATATGTGGTTGAGTGTAACACTTACAGTAAAGAGAGTGAATATGTAGTTCAGTGTAACACTTACAGTAAAGAGAGTGGATATGTTGTTCAGTGTAACACTTACAGTAATAGACAGTTAATATGACGTTCAGTGTAACACTTACAGTAAAGAGAGTGAATATGTGGTTCAGTGTAACACTTACAGTAAAGAGAGTGAATATGTAGTTCAGTGTAACACTTACAGTAAAGAGAGTGTATGTGTCGTTCAGTGTAACACTTACAGTAAAGAGAGTGAATATGTTGTTCAGTGTAACACTTACAGTAAAGAGAGTGAATATGTGGTTCAGTGTAACACTTACAGTAAAGAGAGTGAATATGTAGTTCAGTGTAACACTTACAGTAAAGAGAGTGTATGTGTCGTTCAGTGTAACACTTACAGTAAAGAGAGTGAATATGTTGTTCAGTGTAACACTTACAGTAATAGACAGTTAATATGACGTTCAGTGTAACACTTACAGTAAAGAGAGTGAATATGTGGTTCAGTGTAACACTTACAGTAAAGAGAGTGAATATGTAGTTCAGTGTAACACTTACAGTAAAGAGAGTGTATGTGTCGTTCAGTGTAACACTTACAGTAAAGAGAGTGAATATGTTGTTCAGTGTAACACTTACAGTAAAGAGAGTGAATATGTTGTTCAGTGTAACACTTACAGTAAAGAGAGTGAATATGTCGTTCAGTGTAACACTTACAGTAAATAGAGTGCATGTGTCGTTCAGTGTAACACTTACAGTAATAGAGAGTGCATATGTTGTTCAGTGTAACACTTACAGTAATAGACAGTTAATATGACGTTCAGTGTAACACTTACAGTAATAGACAGTTAATATGACGTTCAGTGTAACACTTACAGTAAAGAGAGTGAATATGTCGTTCAGTGTAACACCTACAGTAATAGAGAGTGCATATGTTGTTCAGTGTAACAATTACAGTAATAGACAGTTAATATGACGTTCAGTGTAACACTTACAGTAAAGAGAGTGCATATGTTGTTCAGTGTAACACTTACAGTAAAGAGAGTGAATATGTCGTTCAGTGTAACACTTAAAGTAAAGAGAGTGCATATGTTGTTCAGTGTAACACTTACAGTAAAGAGAGTGAATATGTTGTTCAGTGTAACACTTACAGTAAAGAGAGTGAATATGTTGTTCAGTGTAACACTTACAGTAATAGAGAGTGAATATGTTGTTCAGTGTAACACTTACAGTAATAGAGAGTGAATATGTTGTTCAGTGTAACACTTACAGTAATAGAGAGTGAATATGTTGTTCAGTGTAACACTTACAGTAAAGAGAGTGAATATGTCGTTCAGTGTAACACTTACAGTAATATACAGTTAATATGTTGTTCATTGTAACACTTACAGTAATAGAGAGTGCATATGTCGTTCAGTGTAACACTTACAGTAATAGACAGTTAATATGACGTTCAGTGTAACACTTACAGTAATAGAGAGTGCATATGTCGTTCAGTGTAACACTTACAGTAATAGACAGTTAATATGACGTTCAGTGTAACACTTACAGTAATAGAGAGTGAATATGTTGTTCAGTGCAACACTTACAGTAAAGAGAGTGAATATGTTGTTCAGTGTAACACTTACAGTAATAGAGAGTGCATATGTTGTTCAGTGTAACACTTACAGTAAAGAGAGTGAATATGTCGTTCAGTGTAACACTTACAGTAATAGACAGTTAATATGACGTTCAGTGTAACACTTACGGTAAAGAGAGTGAATATGTGGTTGAGTGTAACACTTACAGTAAAGAGAGTGAATATGTAGTTCAGTGTAACACTTACAGTAAAGAGAGTGCATGTGTCGTTCAGTGTAACACTTACAGTAAAGAGAGTGGATATGTTGTTCAGTGTAACACTTACAGTAAAGAGAGTGAATATGTTGTTCAGTGTAACACTTACAGTAATAGAGAGTGCATATGTCGTTCAGTGTAACACTTACAGTAATAGACAGTTAATATGACGTTCAGTGTAACACTTACAGTAAAGAGAGTGAATATGTGGTTCAGTGTAACACTTACAGTAAAGAGAGTGAATATGTAGTTCAGTGTAACACTTACAGTAAAGAGAGTGTATGTGTCGTTCAGTGTAACACTTACAGTAAAGAGAGTGAATATGTTGTTCAGTGTAACACTTACAGTAAAGAGAGTGAATATGTTGTTCAGTGTAACACTTACAGTAAAGAGAGTGAATATGTCGTTCAGTGTAACACTTACAGTAAATAGAGTGCATGTGTCGTTCAGTGTAACACTTACACTAAAGAGAGTGAATATGTTGTTCAGTGTAACACTTACAGTAAAGAGAGTGAATATGTTGTTCAGTGTAACACTTACAGTAAAGAGAGTGAATATGTTGTTCAGTGTAACACTTACAGTAAAGAGAGTGAATATGTCGTTCAGTGTAACACTTACAGTAAAGAGAGTGGATATGTTGTTCAGTGTAACACTTACAGTAAAGAGAGTGAATATGTTGTTCAGTGTAACACTTACAGTAAAGAGAGTGAATATGTTGTTCAGTGTAACACTTACAGTAATAGAGAGTGCATATGTTCTTCAGTGTAACACTTACAGTAATAGACAGTTAATATGACGTTCAGTGTAACACTTACAGTAAAGAGAGTGAATATGTTGTTCAGTGTAACACTTACAGTAATAGAGAGTGAATATGTTGTTCAGTGTAACACTTACAGTAAAGAGAGTGAATATGTTGTTCAGTGTAACACTTACAGTAATAGAGAGTGCATATGTCGTTCAGTGTAACACTTACAGTAATAGACAGTTAATATGACGTTCAGTGTAACACTTACAGTAAAGAGAGTGAATATGTGGTTCAGTGTAACACTTACAGTAAAGAGAGTGAATATGTGGTTCAGTGTAACACTTACAGTAAAGAGAGTGCATGTGTCGTTCAGTGTAACACTTACAGTAATAGAGAGTGAATATGTTCACACCAGACGTGAATTGAGCGTCAAATTCGCGCCTGCCACCTCTAGTTACACTTTGAATCCATTCGCGCGTGAAGAGTGAAATTGATGCGCGTATAAAACAAAAGTTTGAAGCGAAATTTAGGCGCATCACGCGCGTCGGAGGTGAAATCTGTTGGCGGCCATCTTTTTACAAGACGGCTAATGTTGATCGAGCATTCATCGAGAGAGTCACCGCTCTGTATTTGCTCTGGAGATCAGAACAGCGGCGCAGGGATCATTGTCGCCGTATTTGGGTCCACCAGACCCTTCGGAGGTGAACCCAGTTTGGCAAGTTTCACCATTTGCTCCAGGAACTGCGCCTGGATGACGGCCGCTTTCAGCGGTTCTTCCGCCTGTCCCGCGCCCAGTTTGATGACCTGCTGTCCCACATCAGAGCGAGGATCACCCTCGACCTCGCCCATCTAATCTGTAATTTATTTTTGTTTTTCTGATAAATGGAGCCAGCCTAGGCTACTACAAAAGTGATTGAACTGTCCTGTGATTTTTTTCCCTCACACAACACTGTCCAGACACGAACTATGTTCTTGCAATAAAGAATGTTGGTTCTCTTTACATTAGAATAATAATAATGTTTCATATAATGTAGATTAGATATGGAATAAAAGGCATACAAAATGAATGTCTCATATATTAATATCAAGTTTTTATGTGATAAAATATTTACTTCACCACGGGACAGCAGCAAGCAGGCTCCTGATTGGTTAATGTGGCGCGTTAGAAGTTCCGATTTTTCAACTTGGGCGGCAGACACGAATTCGCATCAAACGTGTAAATCCACAAAAAGCACAAAATAAATCATTTGCGCGTAACGCACCAGACGCTCAATTCGCGCAATTCGCGCCATTCGCGCGAACTTGAAGCGCGAATGAGGCGAATTCGCGTCTACCGTGTCGCGCTCTACGCCTCATTCGCGCCGCAGGAATTTTTTACGTGCGTAACGTATCTTTGCATTGACTTAACATTTAAATGACTCGCGCTAGACGCTCTATTCGCGTCCGGTGTGAACGCACCATTGCAGTGAATATGTCGTTCAGTGTAACACTTACAGTAAAGAGAGTGAATATGTCGTTCAGTGTAACACTTAATATGCTTAATTAATACTAAATTGACCTGTGCGTGTCCAGCGCTGGTGATGGTCTCGATCTGGAACAGCTGACCGGTGTAATACTGGACTCCGCTGAGCATCACCAGAGCGATGGACTCGCCCTCCGACTCGATGAGCGACACAATGTCCTCCGTCCTAATGGTTTCCTCACCCTGAAACAGCCAACCAATCACAGCCCGTCACAGCCAATCACAGCCCGTCACAGCCAATCACAGCCCGTCACAGCCAATCACAGCCCGTCACAGCCAATCACAGCAGTCACAGCCAATCACAGCAGTCACAGCCCGTCACAGCCAATCACAGCCCGTAACAGCGGGTCACAGCCAATCACAGCCCGTCACAGCCAATCACAGCAGTCACAGCCCATCACAGCCAATCACAGCCCGTCACAGCCAATCACAGCAGTCACAGACGGTCACAGCCAATCACAGCCTGTCACAGCCAATCACAGCCCGTCACAGCCAATCACAGCAGTCACAGCCAATCACAGCAGTCACAGCCCGTCACAGCCAATCACAGCCAATTACAGCCAGTCACAGCCAATCACAGCCAGTCACAGCCAATCACAGCCCGTCACAGCCAATCACAGCAGTCACAGCCAATCTCAGCAGTCACAGCCAATCACAGCAGTCACAGCCAATCACAGCAGTCACAGCCAATCACAGCAGTCACAGCCAATCTCAGCAGTCACAGCCCATCACAGCCAATCACAGCCAGTCACAGCCAATCACAGCCAGTCACAGCCAATCACAGCCCGTCACAGCCAATCACAGCAGTCACAGCCAATCACAGCAGTCACAGCCAATCACAGCAGTCACAGCCCGTCACAGCCAATCACAGCCCGTAACAGCGGGTCACAGCCAATCACAGCAGTCATAGCCCATCACAGCCAATCACAGTAGTCACAGCCAATCACAGCAGTCACAGCCCATAACAGCCAATCATAGCCCGTCACAGCCTTCACAGCCAATCACAGCAGTCACAGCCAATCACAGCCCGTCACAGCCAATCACAGCCCGTCACAGCCAATCACAGCCCGTCACAGCCAATCACAGCCAATCAACACGTCACAGATCTCCGTGAGGTGAGGTCACTATATACAGGCCTTAAAACATGCAAGAAATAAAAAAGCAAAATGGAACTGTAGAATTGTTTAATCCTTTTCTTTTTGGAATTTTTTGCCCCTGTATAATTTTTCTACATTTCTGTTTTATTCTTTTATCTGTTTCCTTCAATGCTATTATGATTTAATAGATAAAAGTTGAATACATTGCAATCCTCTGTATGTATATGTTGTTATTGTTCTGTTATGCAAAAAAATTTAAAAAATTAAATCTGTAAATGGAGAAAAAGAAAAAAACAAACCTGTCTGGGTTTGATGATCAGCATGCTGTCCGCCACATTCATTCCTCTCAGCTGGATCTGCGACTCGATGGCGTACTGCAAGATTCACACACACACACACACACACACACACGCACACACGCATGCACACACACACACACACACACATGCTGTTTTTATAAAGTTATTGATGCCTTTTCACACTTGATGCTTCGACCTCTTGATCTGAACGTGAGTTTGTCGTTCCTGACGTTAAAGAAACATACATGATCCGACGGAAAGGCCTTGTCCTCCAGAAGAATTTTATGGCGTTTTGGTGTGGGTTTGTAGAAGGAAAGCTGAGAGAATCATAAAAAGAGGAGAATACTGTTAAAAAAATCAACACAGAGACAAAAAAAATTAGCAAATGTTCTTGTTTTTCTACCATGAGAAGATGCAGATTGACTGTCAGTCCGTTCATCAGAGCCACTTCCTCAGGTTTAGCACCTGTTTAAAGATAGATTCACTAGATCAGAAGCTCCAGTGATTAAATGAGGAGGTAAAGTGCTCTCTTTACCCTGTTTACCTTGACAGAACTTACCACATTATATCTGGAGACAGACGTATGGCATTTAAATCAGAAACAAAGATATGAAAAGCAAAAACAACAAACTGAAGTAACTGAGAAACTGTTTAATTACCCACAATCTTGGCCATCGAGCCCTCGAGGGTCTCTTCGGCCCAGGCCCAAGGTCGCGACCCCTGCGTGTGGCCATGAACGCCTCTGGGAACAACATGTGTTTAGGATTTATGGGATTTCCTTCAAACCATGGAAGAACATTTCAGAATATTTCTGTGATTTATTTTAATTAATTGTCTACAATTATACTGTAGTAGCAATAACTGTGAGAAAAAAAAGGTTAATGGAAACAGAAAAAATACTTCAGTGAGAACCTGTTAACCTGTTACCTGAAAGAAAAAATATTATTTTTAAAAAATAAATTACCTAATAATTCTGGAAATGTAAAAATAAAAAATAAAATTAATATTCTTTTTTGTTAAAAAATGTTTTATATTAATAATAATAAAATAAGTAAATTATAAATAATATTAATATTTAAACTATAATACATATTTAAATATTAAATAGTAATATTACAATTTTAAATTAATATTTAAAATAAATATTATATTAAATGTTGAAATTACCATATGATTTATTGTAAAAAAATAACATTTGATTTAACAAGAGAGAAATTATAAATAAGAACGAAATACATAAATTGTGCTTTAATAAATAAAATGTATTTTTGTAATAATTATTATGTATTTTTATGTAATTATATTCACTGAAATTACATCCTAAATCCTGATAAATAAATGTAAATTGTAAAACAAAAGGATAAATAAATGAATAATAAAAGAGGTGATTTGAAGTAAAACTACCTTGAAATTTAGAGTAAATATTTTATTTAACAAGACAATAAATATAAAAATTATGCCTTTAAAAATACAGCCTAAAACATTTTCACTGTATTTTATTATCAGCTGACAAATCATAACTCACATTTTGGCCCATTTCTCCAGCTCCTCGTCGATGTATTTTTTTGTGTTTTTCGGCTGTAGACCAAGTGAATTCCCAGCAAAATAAACACAATCCTCAGAACCGTCCACAAGCGACAGATCAGCTAAAAACAGACGAGAAATCAGATGATATATGAACCTGAGCAAATATATATTTATATTTTAATGCCATGAACCAGAACAATACAATGAGAAATAATCTTTTAAAGTAAAAAATAATAAGTAACTAAAGTAAAATAAAACAAAACAGTGCCAGAGGACAAGAACAAAATTAAAACTAATTAAAGAAAAAGGGTGCTACAATGCTTATAATAACAATAATAATAATAATAATAATAGACTCTTTCTCAGACTCAAAGTGCTAATACTTATAGTCTTATACCTGCTTACAATGCTATATTGAAATCTGAGCGTCATATCTCAAATCAGATGATTATGAATCTGAGCAAATCATGACGATGTAATCAGCGCGTCATATCTCATGCGACGCTCATGACCGCATCAGAAGTGTGATCAGTGTTTGACTCACTCTGGGGCAGGTCTGCTGTTCTGGGCATGAGGAACTCGTGTCTCAGGTGTCGCAGCGGGTCGAGCCGGTCCAGGTGTTCTGCCAGCCGGCGTGAGGTGGGTCTACAGCTCAGCTCCTGAGAGAGCCGGAGGATCATCTGCTTCGGGCTTTCCATGACCACATCCGTCTGACCCACCGCAGATATCCTCATATACTCTTATACACGACCAGCCAGTCCTCATATACTCTTATACACGACCAGCCAGGCCAAGCTGCAGAGACGCAGAGACTTTGACCCGTGAGACACGTCAGGCATGAGCTAATGATTTATACAGGTCACATCGGCTCTCACAACACACACACACACACACACACACACACACACACACACACACACACACACACACACACTTCCTGATGCTTTAGTTCATGATTCTTCCTCTACACATGGAGCCACTTCTGCTTTCAGAGTAAAACTGCAGACACACCCCTGGCCCTGCTCTCTGTTTCTGTCTGATTACAAACACTACACTTTCCCTAGTTCATCTACTTAGCTTTAAAGTTCCACTGTAGTCAATCATTTTATTATGGTGACATTTATATATTTATTTATTTAGGTGCCCCTTTTGACATATAAATCTCTGTGGTCCCCAGAATGTGTGTGTGAAATTTCAGTTTAAAATACCAGATCATTTATTATAGCTATTATAGCAAAAACGCGCTGTTTGTGTGTGTCTCTTTAAATGCAAATGAGCTGCAGCTCCGCCTCCGTTCAGAAGAGGGCGGAGTCTTTACACGAGCTTCAGAAACTCCGGCAATAACAAAACAGGCCAATCTCACTCATCCAGAATCCCAGAATAACCAGTAGCGAGTGCAGCCTTACGGAGAGACTCAGGAAGAGTTTCTGAATGTTAGTGGAGACATTTATGTAGTTGTTGTGGAGTTAAACTGATCATCTCATCATCATGTTGAACTTCTACACAAGTGTCCACAGTTCCTGAGGTGTTTATAAGACAGCGGTGACATGTTCTGGTCAATAGTGTTCAGTTCTCGTCTGTGCTCAACGACAGAACAGTTTCAGGCTTTGCTGGATCTTTTATCATTGCGTTAGAACTGGTCTCTGTTGTCGCTCGAGAAACATAATGTCGGCTGGTGTGTGTAAACGTGCAGATTAATATTATAATATTATAATAAAATCCTCTTCATATGGCTTATTTTCTGTAAAACTCATTTTTTGATCACAAAAATGACATATTTAAACATTCTTTCCATGAAAATCTTCATGCCTTAAACTGAATGTAACTCGACACCTTGCCTCATTTAGTATTCGGGGTTCTATGAATATGCAAATGAGCCCCGCCTCCACTCACTCACTCACTCAGAGATCCACTCGATGACGATCACACGTTGATCTGATTGGTTACAATGTAGTTTGTGACGTCAGAAACACCAGCAATTTCAAAGCGTGTTTTTGAGACTGTCTTTGGTTCACTGCAGTTTTAAGGAGAAAATACTCAGCAATGCTGTCGACTTATGAACTTTCTACGGAAGAGGATTAGGGCCAAGCAATAATAAAATAATAAAACCATCTCGAGTTTAAAGTCATTATAATGCGAAACTCGTTAAATTTCGAGAAAAAAACTGGAAATACAATCTTGAGAATAAACTCATTAAATATCGAAAATAAGGTCGTTGTGTTTCGAGAAAAAACTAGTTAAATTTTGAGAAAAAAGTCGAAATACAATCTTGAGAATAAACTCATTACATTTCGAAAATAAAGTTGTTGTGTTTCGAGAAAAAAACTCGTTAAATTTCGAGAAAAAAGTCGAAATAATCGTGAGAATAAATCGCTGGCTTATTACTTTAGGATCGTTGTTGGTTGTGTACGCCTCCATCAACAGAATGTATCGACTGTAATCATCTATACAGCCATTAATGGCAATGCCATACAGTTTTAATTTATCATCCATATGCCAGAGTGTATTTGTCCACTGGTTGTCATTGCATGTTGGACAAAAGCGAGTACATCGCGCAAATTGGACTGATTTTTTCTTCTAAAAAGAGCTAGCCGCTTGCAAATTCTCTTTAAAGTTTGTATGCTAATTCTGTCATAATTAGCTAAAGTTGATAGTATTTCTTTGTTACTGAAAGAAAGTCAAATATAGCTTGACTAAGTGACCCAACTCTGCCATGTCCTCTATCAGTAGGCTATGCAATGAACACTGAACGAATGTGTTATTCTCTACATTTCATTTCGACTTTTTTTCTCGAAACACAACGACTTTATTCTCGAAATGTAATGAGTTTATTCTCAAGATTGTATTTCGAGTTTTTTTCTCAAAATTTAACTAATTTTTTCTCGAGAAACAATGACTTTATTCTCGATATTTAATGAGGTTTTTTTTTCTCGAAATTTAACAAGTTTAATTTCGCATTATAATGACTTTAATCTCGAGATGGTTTTATTTTTTTATTATTGCTTGGCCCTAATCCTCTTCCGTAACTTACACATGGTTTGTGTTAAAGCATATTAAAAACACCACATAGACTTTAACTATTAAAGTAGATGAATGAATGAATGAATGAATGAATGAATGAATGAATGAATGAATAAATGAATGAATGAATGAATGAATAAATGAATGAATAAATGAATGAATGAATGAATAAATGAATGAATGAATGAATGAATGAATGAATGAATGAATGAATGAATGAATGAATGAATAAATGAATGAATGAATGAATGAATGAATAAATGAATGAATGAATGAATGAATGAATAAATGAATGAATGAATGAATGAATAAATGAATGAATGAATGAATAATGAATGAATGAATGAATGATCAGGGCCTAGAGCAGGGGTCTCCAACCGTTTTTCATTTGAGAGCTACTTTTTAAAAATGAAAGTGGCCGAGAGCTACTCATGTAATACAGTACTTAAATCTCTTGAATAGTTTCTCATAACTCTGATATTAACAACTATCTAAACTGTTTTAGACCTAAAAGAGCTTTTGGAGGCCTATATATGTCACCCTTAAATGTCAGAGATAAGAACAGAATCAGAGATTTTTTTTATTATTTTTTTTATAGAAAATTGTTTGCATATTATACTGTAAAAACACATAATTATATACATTTGAAATAACGAACTTAAGCACGCAAATACGTGAACGACCCCTTGGCGAGCTACCTCCAATCAGGAGCGAGTGTTGGAGACCCCTGGCCTAGAGTATGTCACATTAAAGTTGGCATGAAATAAAAATTCACCAATTTTCTAAATGCATGTTATTGTGAACAATTCACGCTCGAAGCGCTCAACCAATCACAACACACTGCTCCAGCCGACCAATCAGAGCACAGTGTGCTTTTCAGAGGGAGGGGCTTCATAGAGACAGGAAGTAAACAGAGCGTTACTGACAGACTGGGAAGAGAGGAGCCGCAACAATGGAGAATATGAGCAAAATAATCAAGATTCAAGCAGGAAAACCTGTTCTAGTAGAGCCTGAAACAACATCCAGACTTTGAGAAAAGGCACAATATGGCCTAATTAACAAGCTTCCATAAACACACAAATCGAGTTGTCGTGTTTTAAAGACACAGTACATATAAATGATGAATGTGAGTATGATTCTCCTCACACATATCTCTCTGTGAACATTCAGATGAACACGGAGTCTGTGATGAGACTTTCACACTGAGATGTTTCTGATCACAGATCCAGGCATCAAGCGTGTTCAATGTGTCGATCCGAGGGTGAAAGACTTCATTACGTCCAGATGAATGACCAGGACTGACCGTGAGAAACACACTCATGTAGAAACATGGACTGAACAAAACCAGCTCACATCAATCACAGCTGAAGAGAAAATCTCCATTTTCTGTGGTAACTATCAGGAAAACACACTTATTCTGGCATTGTCCTTACTCTGTGTGTTATATTGTGGTTTAAGTACAGAAATGTATCACACTTTTATGGCAAAATGTACTTTTTGGCTTCATTGATTGTTCTGAAGATGATGATAAATGTTTTTAATCATTTACTTATATGTTTGATCAAAGTATACTAATAAGAACCCTAACATTATGGTTTTGTTGACTGAAGTGAAACTACATAGAGACTCTTTGAAAAAGTAAATGTTTGAGTTTTCATTGTGTTGAGCGTCTGTCTTCCCTATGCTGTCATTTGATCTTGTTCCCTATGATTAATCATTATGTTCACCTGTTCTGTTCATTATCACATTACTTCTCCTTGTTATGTAAGACCTGAGTTTGTGTAATGTTGGTAGTTTCTCTGTTCTCCTGAATTATATATCTAAAGACTTAATCTACTCGCCTTCGTTCGTGAGATATCTGCATTGCAGCCAACCGTGAGGGAAAGATAAGTTTCTAAATAAGTATTTATTTGATTTTGTTGTTATTTTTCCTTTATTTATGGATTACCCAAACATATAGTGTTTTTTTTTTTTTTTTTGCAATTGAACAAATGTTTTGTTCATGATAATGTTCCTTGAATAAAAAAGCTGAGTAATAATTATAGTTGGAGTTTATCATGTACACTAATCTAGAGAAGCTGAATCAAAACTGATTTGTTAGTGTCGGTTCCCACAAAAGCCTTCCTAACATATGCTCTATATTATTAGAGATATGTGGACTGTAGTATGTGATGTTATCATGCAGCTCTGGGTCAAAGATTGAATCAAGAGTCTAATCATGAGGGAATCATATTGATTGATTCAGTTGAGTGTGATTGATTCAGTCTCTGCTCTCTTCCTATTGGACAGGGTTTTTGAGCTCCGCCTCCTGGGTTTATAATGAGGAGCGTCAGGTGAACGAGACACACAGCTGCAGCTCCACCACCAAACAACAAGATGGTAAGTGACTATTATATCATATTATAGTGTATTATAAATTATATTGTATTATATATTATAATATATTAAATTCTATTAGTCTCATAGGCGCTCTGAATCAACAGCATCAGCTGATGATATCACCATTTCCTCTGGTGAAATCTCACTGTAAACTAATGCTGCAACACTGTGATTGCAAAATGAAATGAAGTGAATTCATGAGGAAATTAACATGAAATAATCCAAAATTTGGCAAGATTTAATATGTCATGCTAATATTTACTAATTAACCTAAAAAAAAGTATATAATGATTTCCAGGCAAACATAAATGGCTGCAAAATGCTTTAATATAAATGCATTAAACACTACAGCTGAATCTGCCACTGATGAGTTCCTACAAATGACTAGTTTTTAGTGATCAAAGAGTTTGTGTGAATGTCAGACGGGCTGAAACCGATACACAGTGACATGCTGTTACGTGGATTTTACGTTTACACTACAACGATATGCTTAAAGCAGAGACGTTTATTCTTTGAGTTTTCCACGTACAGACGACACCATTGTCAAAGCGATCTCCATTCACACGGATCCGCGAAAACGACTAAAAACGCTGTATTCTGCTGCCAGGCCAGTAGATGGCGATGAAACACTACAGACTGAACACGTAATGTGCATGTGCATGATGTCAGCGTTTTCACAGATTCGCGTTTTCGTCGCTTCATTTTTAAAAACTTGTACTTTGAATCACGTTTTCAAAAGTTTGCATTTTTAGGCACTCAAAACGCTGTTGTCGCGTAAATAAATGGACGAAACGCATCAAAAGTTTTACGTTTTTTTTTTAGTTGAAAACGGTGTCGGGTAAAGTGGAGATTTCAAGGGGAGAAATTTCTTAAGTTTCTGCAGCATTGAAACGTTACACAGATTATTAGGCTTGCTTATAATAACACACACTCATTCTGCAATATAACATTTATCAGAAAGCCATCGATATACACGTGCATGGCTGTTTTTACCCCAGTTTTGGATCAAATATGGACAAGCCCAACCGTTGGGTTAAATATTAATTAAAATATTTAACCCACTGTTTGGGTTTGTCCATATTTGACCCAAACTTGGATTGAAATAACCCAGCATTTTTTAGTGTAATATAGAGACCAAAATGTGGTGCAAATCAAAGCTATTTGATGCTTGAGTTTTGCTCGTCTGCCTTGATTATCAGTGTTAATCGTGTCATTCTGGGTCTGTATGTCGTCTGTAAGCACTGAGGTGTGTTAGATCAAATGTTTGCTCAGGATCTTCCTGTTTGTGTCTTTATGACTTGATTATCCGAGGTTTATCATTAACGTTGGGTTTGGTCGCTCAGATAACAGTCAAACAACCGTTCCTCTTATCGACAGCATCAGGAATCACAGGTTAAACAGTAATTTAACATATCCGTCATCGCTCTGGAGAAACTATAAACTGTGGGAGCCTCTCGCAACTGAGTCCAAGTCACGTTATATCCGTGTCATAATCGGTAGTTGATCACACTGCAATGAAGATGATATCACTCAAAGTCTTTAATGAATAATCACAACATGAAACTCTGTAGAATCCAGGCAAGGTAACAGAGACCCGGAGACACTAACAAAACCAGACAAAACTCAAATAAAATCTGAGGACTTAAATACAAGAAACAAACACTGCGACACAGATGAACAGAATGACAAATCAAATCATTAACCAAGGCAACTAATAATGAAACCAACAGCAGGGAAAAAGAAAAGACGGAAAACCGTTTTAAAATCGAACATAACTGTGATAATCAGTAAAACGCAAGCCGACCTGAGACTGATGACTTAATCCCTCATGGTGTTTTCCTCCGTATCTAACAGGTGTTCACCATAAATGACATGAGCTTTAAGGCCGGGATGGAGATGAAGGTTTCTGGAAAGATCAAACCGGCCTGTGAAGGGTACGTATAACCGGCAACGTTGATAAAACATTCATTCAAGGTTGTCTGCTCTTTAATAATGGTCTCAACTTTATTTATACATCATTCGTGGAATTTCAGTTGGATGTTCATGTAACGTTTTTTTTTTTTTTAAATGTAACTAATTGTTTCAAAACGTTCAGAGAACATTTAATAATAATGTGCCCATAATATTTGAAGAATGATACAATGGAATGTTCCCTTAACATTCATATATAAAAAAGAAACAACCTTTTAAAAACTGGATGTTTTCAGAGAACAAACATTGATAGAAAATTAGCTTGATAGGAACGCTAGCAGAATGTTTTTAAACCTTATTTTTGTAAGCTGTGCATATAAACCAAGCGGCATCCTTCCGGTCTCTCTATTGAATCAACACTGAAGTGACTTAAACTGCAGTTCATCGACTGGCCACTAGAGACCGGCTGCAGAAGAGACTCAATCCCATAGACATCAATGTTAAAATGCCCAACTTTACAGTAGAAATAAACATGTTCACAGCCTGGTGCAAAAAGTGGTTTTGGTCCAGATAGTTAATTTTGCCCTTCATGACGACTGTGAGGGGGGTGAATATTTTTATAACTCATTCGTTTAAATGATATTAAACCTTAAAGTTCTGCATAATTAAGGGCGTGGCCACTTGACTTTGCTGATGTCACTACTAGCCATTTGTCTGCTAGCGTTAGCGTCATGTAACCTCAGCTAATCCGCCTCGCTGCACATTCTCGTTTATCTGGGAGTGACTCAGCCAAGATGGCGACGGCTGGCTCCGCCCACTTTGGGCTTAAAAAACGCTCTTCAGAAACACTACTGGTGACGTCACGCACACTACGTCCATATGTTTTTACTAAGATAAAGACAGAAGACGGTTTTGTAAAAGAGCTAAAGGCCATAAAGGTGTCCTCTAATGTGTCTCTGGTCCTCAGGTTCTCGATCAACATCGGCCACGACGCAGAAGCAATCGCCCTTCACTTCAACCCTCGTTTCCACAGCAGGGGCGACACCAACACCATCGTGTGCAACTCCAAACAGGGCGGATGGGGATCCGAGCACCGCGAGGGGTGCTTCCCCTTTCAGCAGGGCGAGGAGTTCAAGGTGAGCGACCTCTGACCTCTGACCTCTGGCACATCTCAAACCACTCATGATCAATAGGTCATGAAAAAAGTTTTCCCATTACTTTAAATCATCAAAATAATGCTAGTTATACAAGATTCAACTAGGCAAGATTTTAGAAAATAAATTGTACAGCCATTTTGATCACACTTAATTTAAGGCAGAATGCTTTTAAGCTGAATTAAGTGGACTTTTTTTAAAAGCGATGAGACTAGAAGAACAGTGGTGCTGTCCTGAGAAAATTAAAATGCGTTTAACAATCACATTGGAGACATTTTACATTCATTGTTCTGGATTTCTGTCATTTAAAGTCCCCCGTTGTCATTTTTATCCCTTAAAACTCATCTTTGATCACCAAAATTATTATTATTTGTTTTTTTTCTTGAAAAAAAATCTTCATGCCTTAAACTGAATGTAACTCGACACCCTTGCCTCATTTAGTATGTGCGGTTCTATGAATATGCAAATGAGCCCCGCCTCCACTCACTCACTCACTCACTCACTCAGAGATCCACTCGTTGACGATCACACGTTGATCTGATTGGTTACAAGGTAGTTTGTGACGTCAGAAACACCAGCGATTTCAAAGCGTGTTTTTGAGACTGTCTTTGGTTCACTGCAGTTTTAAGGAGAAAATACTCAGCAATGCTGTCGACTTATGAACTTACACATGGTTTGTCTTAAAGCCACCACATAAAAACACCACATAGACATATAAACAATATTAAAAGCTGGATTTACACCACAGGGAAACTTGTAAAAGTCTTTTGGTCTACGAACTACAAATTTCACGTTGGCGAAGCACAACATTCAGTGTTCAACACTCCAGTGTAAATCCACCAATACTGGCTGAGATGAAGCTTTGTTCAGTGTAAAGATGCTCTAAATAGATGTAGATCAAACCTGAACCTTTATCTGTGTGTTCTTTGACCAGTTCTGCAGTGTTTCCAGTATCTGGATTTAGTCAGTTCACAGATTACAGAAACTCATGGCACAATGAGTCATAAAGAGTTACCCTTTAACTATACATGCAATAACCCGCCCACCCGTAGATGTTTGAGGATGAATAATGCTGCCATCCCACACTTATAATAACTCTGCACTTTAATACATTCATTCCCAAAATGTACATTTTGAACATTCAGAAATAACATATGTGCAAAAAAAAAAAAAAAAAAATGTGTAAATTCATAAGTCGACAGCATTGCTGAGTATTTTCTCCTTAAAACTGCAGTGAACCAAAGACAGTCTCAAAAACACGGTTTGAAATCGCTGGTGTTTCTGACGTCACAAACTACCTTGTAACCAATCAGATCAACGTGTGATCGTCAACGAGTGGATCTCTGAGTGAGTGAGTGGAGGCGGGGCTCATTTGCATATTCATAGAACCGCGCGTACTAAATTAAGCAAGGTGTCGAGTTACATTCAAGATATTTTGAGACATGAATACATTTTTTTTAAGGGCTAAAACTTTAAATATGTAATTTTGGTGATCAAAGATGAGTTTTTAGGGATACAATTATTGACTACAGGGGGACTTTAATATGATGACGTTCAAAAGCGTTTTAAATATCTCCGTGTTTCCGTGTCTCTCCCAACAGCTGACCATCACCTTCAACAACGACACTTTCTACGTTAAGCTCCCAGAAGGCACCATGATGAGCTTCCCAAACCGCTTCGGCGACGACTGTTTCAAACACGTGCATGTGAAGGGAGACGTCAAGGTCATCAGCATTAAGGTCAAATGAGCAGGAATCGCTCCGGTCTTCAGTGTGTCAGACCTCGTGATCTTCACCAGATTCTGTGTTCAGTGAATGTACCAAAGCAAGTGTCAAATAAACCCACTGACGAATGTGAAACGACTCGCTGTTTCTCTGAGTGTTCTTTGTGTTCGAGCAGTGTGATATGGTGATAAAACTATATATATATATGTATGTGTGTGTGTATTATATACCCTATTGAATAACGTATACTTTATTGTATTTGAAATATATTCTCTTTTTCAATAGTATACATTGCAAATATAATAACAACATTTTTTACTATCTTTAAATATATAAGTATATTAGCATCATTTCACAATACAACTTTTTTTATTTTCACAATACAACTTTTAACACACTTTAAAATAATTGTACTTTAGTATATTTCATAAAAATATATTTTAGAATAATGTACTTGAAGTGAAAATTGTTTATTTTTTAAAAGTGTATTTATTTGTACATTTCTTAATTATATTTTTAACTGCGTGCTGAAAAAGATCATTGTAACAATGCATTGAAAGTATACTTTCAAAATGCATTATAGTATATTGTACAAAGTATAGTTAAGTAATAGCCTATTTGTTAATTTATGTGCATTTGTTATTGAAGACAAAGTGTGCAATTTGAAGTATTTAGAATGAGCCAAAGGTATTACTGAGCATATACTTTTTTACTCAAATATAATACAGTTGTATGTTTCGAAGACACTATAATGAATTTATGTACTTGTACATAAATAACGTACACTTTAATATCAAGCATGTAATTAGTCCCTACACAGGCATATATATATAATGACACAAAGTAACTATAAGCATACTTGAAGTTGTTTCAATTAATGACACAAAGGTACACTAAATACACTTAAAGTTATGCTTTCAATTATAACTAAAATATACTTAGTACAAAATGAGTTGCTCCAAAATAGCACACTTCAAGTTAACTAATCATTAACACACTTGAAGTACTAAATGAGTCTGGCTGCAAGTATACTTAGCATATTTTTTTTCACCAGGGTAAATGTATGTATATATATATGAACTTCCTTTGAAAAGAATCTGAAATTTTGAATCATCAGATGAGAAAGCTGAAAACTGTCACTGTGATTTCATATCTGTCAGAAAGAATCATTTAACTTTGTTCTGTATTTTTTCATTGTGTTATATGATTGAGTTCAGTTCAGAGCAACAGGATCCTCATGATAATTTACAGAGAGACTCGAAAAGGTCCGAAGCAAGAGCCGAGGAATGTGACGGACAGAAAACAGATTCCACACACACACACACACACACACACACACACACACACACACACACACACACACACACACACACACACACACACACACACACACACACACACACACACACACACACACACACCGCCATTTAAGAGTTCACTTGCCAGTTGTCTAAATGATCATGAGTGAATGAACTTTATTTAGCTTAAACATTTTAATAATTTAACTTGTGAGGAGAGAGTATTGCATGAATTATTTTAAATTAATCTCAAAAGCCCACAGGTAAAAAGAAATAAAATCATAGCAAGCACTATAAAGACAGTCCATCAGTGTAATTAATATTTAAAACTTACAGCTACTATACAGATTCAACTTATATTGAGCAGCGATTCTCTGATGCAAATATGGATCTCAGGTCTGATCCGACGGGTCACACACAGTTAAAAACAACGATAGAAACAAATAATAAAATTATAACCATTAACCATATTATCATGTATAGTGAGGACAGCAAATAGCGACTTATCAGCTTATCAAAGGGAAGAGAAACACTTCCCGAACCCCATATCTTCTGCTGTTGATGTGTCCAATCGAACACTACAGTGCTTCAGCAAGTCATCTGACACTCATTGATATGGCAAATATTAATACATGATCAACATGCACCAATGCTACATTTTTCGAAATGTCATAATCATTTTTTAACAAACAAGTATTTATTACTTCAATGAGCTCATTGTTTCTGCCTTAAATTATTACATTGTTTAAATGAATAAATTTTTAGCTAGCTGTGATACATATCTGAAATACATAACTTACTCTAAATGGTAATGTGGACTGAATTGAATTGAATGAATAATAAGACCCAAATATAAATATTAAGTCACAATGATCCAATGGTAGGTTCATCTCCTGAAGAGTGAAATACTGTGACACTTTCAGAACAATGATCTGTTTGTTTGAGCAGACCGTCAACTCCTGACTCAACCAATCACATGATCCAAACAGTCTGACTGACCAATGACAGACGAAGGAAGTGTTTGAGAAACCTGTTGGAGACAATCAATAGGTGTGTTCAGGTCGTCTGCTCTCTAATTGCTCTCACAGTACTTTAATATCAAACAAGGATTGGTTTGTGCAGCGCCGCTTAAAGTCGGACACACCTATTATTCTGAGAGGTTGCTCACTGCAGAGCCAATGGCTGGAGCTTAACGTCGACTCTGAACGTCGAGCTCCTAAACTCTGAATGTAATGGGTGGAGCTTGAGGTCGAGCTCCTCCTATCTGGGGCATAATGGGTGAAGCTTGACGTCGAGCTCCTCTTCTCTTGGCGTAATGGGTGAAGCTTGACGTCGAGCTCCTCCTTTCTGAATGTAATGGGTGGAGCTTGAGGTCAAGCTCCTCCTCTCTGGGCATAATGGGGTAAGCTTGATGTCGATCTCCTCTGTTGGGCATAATTGGTGAAGCTTGACGTCGAGCACCTCCTCTCTGGGCATAATGGGTGGAGCTTGATGTCAAGCTCCTCCTCTCTGGGCATAATGGGTGGAGCTTGACATCGAGCTCCTCCTCTCTGAATGTAATGGGTGGAGCTTGTCATCAAGCTCCTCCTCTCCTGGCATTATGGGTGGAGCTTGTCATGAAGCTCCTCCTCTCTGGGCATAATGGGTGGGGCGTGACGTCGAGCTCCTCCTCTCCTGGCATAATGGGTGGAGCTTGACATCACGCCCCTCCTCTCTGAGTGTAATGGGTGGGGCTTGTCATCAAGCTCCTCCTCTCTGTGCACAATGGGCAGAGGTTGACGTTGAGCTCCTCCTCTCTGAATGTAATGGGTGGAGCTTGATGTTGAGCTCCTCCTCTCTGGGCATAATGGGTGGAGCTTGACGTCGAGTTCCTCCTCTCTGGGTGTAGGTTAGGTCCACCCATTACATCCAGAGAGGGGGAGCTGGACGTCATCTGGCTCTGCAGTAAGCACCACTTGTTTAGTTTTGCAATTTTGTTGCGTGCAGCGATGACACATTTTTGATACTTTTGAACGTTTTAGTAATGATGAGTAATGAGTAATGAAAAAATATAACTAGAAATCAGGGGATATCAGCTATTTTTGTTTAAGTCACATTACACTCTCACAACAGAAGTCATCCTATCTGATCCTGGAGCGCGTTGATCCCCGCGGCCGACCCCTTGTCCCCGCGACTCGACCCCGAGGATTGACCTCTCTGGGCCAGGTAGTCACGGTAGTTGCGTGTCAGTAGCGTGAAAAGCAGTGGGTTGATGCAGCTGTTTCCGTACGTCAGGCAGGTGACGAAGAAGTTGACGTAGGTGTGAGCGGCGGGTGACAGCGAGCGGAGCGACTCTGACGAGAAGAGCTTGGCCATCTGCCAGCCCCAGAACGGCAGAAAACACGCCCAGTACGCCAAAACAATCCAGAAGATCATTCCCACCACTTTGTGTTTCAGTGTGCCCCGGCGGATGGATGTCGAGGATCCGCGGGTCAGGTTGGCTTGAGCAGCCCAGTACCGGCGGGCGAGACCCGCGTAGAGTCCGACCATCAGCAGGCCGGGCAGGAGCATGCTAGTGACGAAGAGCACGGTGAGATACGCTTTAAAGGCCTCGGGCGTCCATGTTGGGAAGCATATGCGTTTAACAAGTCCCACTGTTGCAGGACGTCCCTCTCGGAGTCGGATCATCACCATCATCGGGAGCGTTAGCACAAACGCGGCTGCCCAGATTCCCAACGCCATTAGCCAGTGTCCACGTGTGGTCGAGCGTCGTGCGCGGAAAGGCGTGGCAACGGCGCGGTAGCGCTCCAAACTCATCGCTACCAAAACAAACACACTCGCGTGCATTGTGAGCAGATCCAGACTCAATAGCAACCGGCAGCCCATTTCCCCGAAGAACCAATCGTGGGCGAAATACGTGCAGACTACGAATGGGATGGTTCCCAGATAGAGTAGATCAGCCGCCGCCAGATTGAGGATGAAGACGTATAAGGATCCGGCGCGCCGAAGCGTAGCCGAACGCATGATGGCGAGGGTGTACAGGTTACCCGTCACGCCCAGAACACACATGGTGATCAGGGTGGCACCCAGAAGTGGAGTGACCCAAACTACTCCCGCGCCTCCCAGCGCCACAGCACTGCCGTTACTCATGATCCGGAAGACGGGGAAAATGAGTTTGAATGTTTCCTATAAAACTCAGCTCTTGTTTGCACTTAAAAATAAAGGTTCTTCAGGGGCATCTGAACACTTTTGCATTCCATTGCACAAAAGAAACTTTAAAGTGGAAAAAAAAGGTTATTAAAATGATGGTTTTCTTCAGAAGCATTTACTGAAAAGTTCCCAAAATGGTTCCTCTATGGCATCGCTGGGAAAACACTCTAATGTAACATCTGTGGCAGAAAAAGCCTCTTCGAACATCAAAGTACTACATGAACGTGGAGCGACTGACTTACAACTCCTTCGGCAAAAAGTCCTAAACATTCCCATGATCCAACTCATCGTAGAACGAAGCGCCGTCCGTGAGATCACAGATGTGATGTTCTCCAGCTCTGGTTGTGTTGAGACTTTGGTTTCTGTTGTGTCTGCAGGATTCTCTCGTGTCCATCTCTTCTCTCTCTCTCTTTCTTTCTCTCTCTTTCTCTCTCTGTCTCCCCCCCTCTCTCTCTCTTCTCTCTCTCTGTCTCTCTCTCTCTCTCAGGTAGGTGTGATCTGACGTTCAGCGTTTGAGCCACTCAAATGTCTCCGAACACCCTGGTGCCGTTTCACACACCCCGATCATGAGCAGAACTCAATAATCTTCCATTCACACCAACGTACAAACACACACAGCACACGAATATCCTTTAGCTCACGTGAGCGATCACCTCACAAACAAATGAAGATTATTAGATTATTTTATTAAAAATAATGTTTGCTCATGTTGCTCTAAATCTATTTAGTTTATATCTTCTCCAAAAAGCTCTTAAACCTCATTTGTCACCATGTACATTCAAATATCTGAATGAACGGTCATGTGACACTTGAACCCATCAGATCTGAGAAGTGTAGCAGAGGGGAAGATTTACAGTGAATACTTTAATATGAGCCTGTTCATTACACAAAGCATCATATGACAGGAAACATGGAATTACAGTGCATTGCGAAAGTATTCATACCCCTTAATTTTTTCACATTTTGGTAAGCTGCAAACTTTTTGCAAAGTTGCAAAGTTGTCACAAATTTGGATTTTCCTTAGTTATTGTGGGGTATTGAGACTGAAATTAAAAAAATTGATATCATAAGGTTGGCAAAATGTAAAAAGGTGAACACTTTTGCAAGCAAAGTTTTATGACACTTATGAGGCCTTTTGGTTGTTTTTTGAGGATTGATGTCGTGGCTACAAACTGTTGAACATTCTGCTAAACATCTCTTTTATGTTCTGCAGAGAAAAGAAAAGGGGTTTGGAACGACATGGAAGAGAAAAAATTATCAATCATTTTTGTCTGAACTATTCCTTTATTATGTGAAGAAAAGCATGTTTAGAACCAGATAATTGGCTTTTACATTAAACAGCTGAATTC
>NW_027508874.1:100000-115000 GCF_051911475.1 Siphateles boraxobius
AAATCGCCTGTTGAGAAACTGTCCGTTGTCCCGCCCCCTCTTCATCAGCATGCCGTCTCTCGGGTCTGTGATTGGCCAACGAGCATGTCAATCATCAAGCGGGAAACAGAAACGGGGTGTTGTGAGAATCAGACGCACACGTACCGTCCTCATAGTGCGGCTTCTTGCCGTCCTCGATGAACTCCTGCCTCTCGTACTTGGCCCGAATCCACTGCTCCTTCAGAACCCTGAAACACACACTTACATCAGTCACACTCATCCTGGCCACAATAACACCCTGAGAGAGTCATTTACACCTGCACTAGTTCAGCTTCTAGTCTAGTACAGATTAGTCTCGTCTGATCGTCTCATAACCTCGTACTGCGGCTTACGAGGATACGTTATATCAGAATAAGATATTGTAGCAATGTTCAGGGAAGAAGGAGGCGGGAACCGGCGAACAATTAAATAAACTTTATTTAAAATAAAACAAACAAACCAAAATACCGCCAGCAGCCCCTCGCGGACGACTGCTGGCTACCGAAAATAAATATAACTGCCAGCAGCCCCTGGCGGACGACTGCTGGCTAAAGTAAAATACAAATACAAAAACACAACTGAAATAAAGGCCTGTTCCTCTCTCGATCATCAACGTCGTCGCTCCTCCTTTATGCTTCCGCTCCTCCGTGAGAGATGCGAGACCGGTGTGCTACACAGGTGTTGCTCATTAGCAATCGCACCACCGGCCTCGCGCCGTTCTCTCACGTCCCTCGGCCGTCCTGTTCGCCACATACCCCATCGCCCCTCACAGGCCGGGGGGTACCCACGAGCCTGTGCCTACTCCCCCCCCCGGCGGCGGCGATCCCTGGGGGGTATGGACCGTCAAGCCGAGGGAAACGGAGACGGAAGCACGAGGAGCGACAGATCGAGAGAGGGGAGAGAGAAAAAAAAATAAAAATGGTCCGGTTCCCACAAGGCGCTGCCATCTGGTCCCCCACCAGCTGGGCGATCTCCTCCGCGGTGCCTGGTCGTGACGCTGGGTAGCCCTCGGTGGACAGCTCGACGCTCCTCCGCCGCCCGGTGGACGGTGACGGCTCCTTGGGCTTTAGGGTAGACGGTAGGATTCCCCCGCTCCCTGCTCCTCCCCTTTTTCTGGTGGACGGCAGCAGGCTCCGGCCCACGGCGAGCGGCGGCGACTCCCCCGCTTCGTCCCGGACGGCAGCCGCCCCTCCAACTCCCAGGCGGCCGGCAGCGAGCTCGACCGTCCCCCCGGCAACTCACTCCAGCGCATCGCCTCAAGCGTCCATGGCCGCGAGTCCCCCGCTCCCTGCTCCTCCCCTACCCGGCGGATGGCGGCAGGCTCCGGCCCACGGCGAGCGGCGGCGACTCGCGCACACTGCTCGATGGCACCGCGGATTCCCCACAGCGCGTTCCTCCCTCTTCCTGGGTTTCGGCACCGGTGTAGCAATGTTCAGGGAAGAAGGAGGCGGGAACCGGCGAAAAATTAAATAAACTTTATTTAAAATAAAACAAACAAACCAAAATACCGCCAGCAGCCCCTCGCGGACGACTGCTGGCTACCGAAAATAAATATAACTGCCAGCAGCCCCTCGCGGATGACTGCTGGCTAAAGTAAAATACAAATACAAAAACACAACTAAAATACAGGCCTGTTCCTCTCAAGTCAAGTCATCCTCATTTATATAGCGCTTTTAACAATGTAGATTGTTTCAAAGCAGCTTCACAGAGATAAACATAATTTAAGGAAACAGAGATTGTTTTAGTTTTATAGTGGTTCTTGAAAAATGTTTTTTCCAGCTAAAGTTAGTTTTGATTGATCTCTCTCGATCATCAACGTCGTCGCTCCTCCTTTATGCTTCCGCTCCTCCGTGAGAGATGCGAGACCGGTGTGCTTCACAGGTGTTGCTCATTAGCAATCGCACCACCGGCCTCGCGCCGTTCTCTCACGTCCCTCGGCCGTCCTGTTCGCCACAGAAATATTTCAGAATAAGTTTATTGACTGTAAACGATTGTTTTAGCAAACTGGGATGAATAAGGATTATTTCTAGTGGTAGTGCACATCATGACAGATGCCGGCCGTTAGCTGTATTCTGTTTAAATTCCTAATGTCTTAATGCTATTTCTGCATTTTGTTTTTTAATTATTTTATGGTAACACTTTATTAGTTAACATTAGTTAACTACCTTAGATAACATGAACTAAGAATGAACAATACTTCTACAGCATTTATTAATCTTAGTTCATATTAATTTTCAACATTTACTAATACATTATTAAAATCAAAGGTTGTATTTGTTAACATCAGTTAATGCACTGTGAACTAACATGAACAGCTGCATTTGTATCAACTAACATTAACAAAGATTAAAAAATCTTGTAACAAATGTATTGCTCATTGTTAGTTAATTCTAGTAAATACAATAACTAATGTTAACTAATGAACCTTATTGTAAAATGTTACCTCTTTCATTTACGAACAGTTATACAAGTAGACAAATAAATTAAGTTACAAATAAAATAAATAAACATTGAATAAAAATAAATAAAAATTGAAGAGAAGAGGTCCGAGGACTGAGCCTTGAGGGACGGCGTTAAAGCGGAAGAACTTTCCAGTTTCGTTTGCAATCCGATCACGTGTTTACATTTCCTTTAGCTTTTTTTACACTCAACATCCAGATTTAAGGTTTAAATGCATGTGAATATTAAAGCGAAAAGTGTGTATTTTAGTCACTTGAGATAAATGATTAAAATGCTAAATTAGATAATCTTTTGACCCATTTTACAGATCGTTCTGGCCAAAACACATCCAGACAGAAGGAAAAGATCATCGGATCAACATGCAAAGTGACCAACTGCAGTTTATTGTGGTTTAATTAGAAGAATTAAAACGATTATAACTAAGTGAAATATACAGATCTACTCATAGATGTCTAGTTCTAGCTTCAAAGATAGACATGCATGCACTCCTGACTCTCTGAAGCCCACCGATCAGCTAAATTAATTATCATTACAGCTAAATAATCTCAGTTAAGTGCCCTAAAGTTGAAATAATATATATAAATATATAATAAATAATTAAATATATGAAAATAATGTCCGCCAGAGCATTTTAGAGGTTTCCTCAGGCTGAAGAACATGATACAATGGTATTTGAGAGGATATTTCCATATCTAGTCGTTCCAGAAAGACTGACAAGTGATGCTATGGTTTCTGGCATCAGGTTGTGATCATAATGTGCTGGTGGAGATCTGGCATGTTGCCATGGTAACTCACTGGCAGTCTCTGTGTGTGGGCTTGTAGTAGTAAACAGGAACAGCAGCCTCATAAACGGCCTTCATGGTGTCATTCCCATGCTCAGACATGAACTAAAAATAATAAAACATGCATTTATTTAAGGTCAATCACATGATATTTGCAAACACATCGTTTTTATTATTTATTTATTGTTTAAAGCTCATGCAACTTTAGTTTTAAACCTGTGTTCTCTGTTTAACACAACAGAAGAATCTTCATGCATCTGCTTTAAGTTTCAGTAACAGTTCATAATGACCACGACTGGAGAGGGAAAAGCATCATAAAGTTCATTTGACTCATGTCTTCTGAAGTCATATGACACTTTGTGTGAGGAATAAACTGAAATTAAAGTCTGATGATCGTCACTGATCTTCATGGTCTATATGAACTGTTCTAGTGTGGAGAAAAACGTCTCAGGTTACGACTGTAACCATAGTTCCCTGAGAAAGGGAACGAGACGATGCGTCAACGACGCTTTGGGAACGCTCCCAGCGTGAATGCGTCTGAAGTATCTATGTCAACTAGTCCAATGGAAGGAATGAATGTCACGGGCGGGTGACGTCATGACCAGGAAGTGATAAAAGAGCATCCGGTGCAAACCGGCATTAGCTTCAAAAATTGCCGAAGCAAGCCGATCACAGGGATGCAGGAAGTATGGCAGGGTGACGCATCGTCTCGTTCCCTTTCTCAGGGAACTATGGTTACAGTCGTAACCTGAGACGTTCCCTTTCGAGGGAACTCGCGATGCGTCAACGACGCTTTGGGAACGAGAATACCCAAAACGCCAGACTTTCAAATGCCTGAGTGTCAGCCTGTTGTCACACTGCACCAAGCACCTGGGATCCTGGGGCAGCATCCAGGTCCAAGCTGTAAAACCTCATGAATGTGAGCGGTGAGGACCAGCCCGCCGCATCACAAACGTCTTGGAGAGAACTCCAGATAATACGCTTAGAAGCCATACTCCTAGTGGAATGAGCCCTGACCACCAAATGGTTGGCCAGAAGACTCACAAGCAAGAAGAATAGTCTCGACTATCTATATGCTCAATAGGTTGGATTTTCTCGACAGAGAAGTCCGATGAACATAAGTGTCCAGTGCTCGCACTGGCACAAGAGGTTCAGCTTTTCCTGGTCCGAAAAATGGGGGAGGACAGAAACCTGCAGCACAATAGGCCTCGGAATAATGGTAGGCACCTTTGGAACATATCCATGTTTCGGGTAAGATTGCCTTGGCCATCCCGGTGCACTCAAGGCAGGTGGGGACCGAAAGGGCCTGAAGGTCTGACTCTTATAGGGACGAAATAGCTAGCAGAAAATAGTCTTAAAAGAAAGGAACTTCTCTGAGACCAAATCTAAGGGCTCGAAGGGAGCCCCAGATAGGCCTTCTAGAACTATTGCAAGGTCCCAAGCCAGCACCTTAGTGCAAGTTGCATGCCTCAAAGTGCCACGAAGGAAACGAGTGATCAGGGGGTCTCGACCCAAAAATGTACTACCCACCAGGGCGTGGAAAGCCGCAATGGCCGCCACACATATTATACCTTAAGCGTGGAAGGACATAGACCTGATACAAAGCGTTCTTGCGGAAACTCGAATACTGTGTTTACTGAACAGTTAACCGGATCCCACTGACGCTGGTAACACCAAGAAGTGAAAAACTCTCGAAATAGTGAATATAGTTTCCTCGTAGCGGGAGCTCTGGAGCTTAGAATGGTCTAAACAACCTCGGTTGAGAGACCACTCTCTATGAGTTGGGCCCCCTCAGAGGCCAAACCCACAGTTCCCAAATCCCCTGCCGGGGGTGCAATATTGCATCCCCTGCCTGAGACAGAAGGTCTCTCCTGATCGGGACCTCCAAGGGAGGTCCGTCGAGGAGAAAATTAGGTCCGCAAACCAAATTCAGCTCGGCCAGGGTGGTGCTACTAAATAGGCTTATTCCATCCTGGCGGATTCACTCCAGAACTCCTGGGAGCAGAGCAACGGAGGGAAATGCGTACAGACGTAGCCTCGGCCACGTCTGCACCATAGCATCCAGCCCCGAGGGGACTGGTTGAGTGAGGGATAACCAGAGTGGACAGTGCGTCGTATGCTGAGACGAGAACAAATCCACTTCTGCCTGGCCGTAAAACTCCCATATTTGCTCCACCGCCTCGGGGTGGAGTCCCCTGGCCTCAGCCCCTGCCTCGACAGGGTGTCTGCTCCAATATTCTGGCCCCCCCTGGAATATACACTGCCCTCAGACAGCGTAATTTCTTGAGGGACCAAAATAAGAGGCCACCAACGTGTTGTCTGTGGGTCAAGAACCAGAGTTTCCTCCATATAACCAAGGCGCGGGGATACTGCCGCGTGATCTTGATCGTAAGGAGTGGGTTTCCCCTCAGGGAGAACCCTCTGGTCCTGAGCCACCTCTGTAAAGGTCTCACGTACAGCAGGTCAAAGGGTATCACATTGGACGCTGCTGCCCTGAGGCCTAACAGTCAAGAACAACACATGATGGCCCCTCAGGTCTGGGAGGAGATGTCTCAACGCATTGAAGACGACCATCATCTCTAGGCAATTCATGTGCCAAGAGAGATGATGACTCCTCCACAAGCCCTGAGCTGAGCGGCCTTCCAATACCGCTCCCCAGCCGGTGAGGGAAGCATCTGTCGAGATCACAACTCGATGGCAAAGAGCTCCCAACACCGGACCCTGGGTTAAGAACCAGTGTTTCCTCCATATAACCAAGGTGCGGAGACACCGCCGCATGATCTTGATCATACGAAGTGGGTTTCCCCTCGGGGAGAACCCTCTGGTCCTGAGCCACCACTGTAAAGGTCTCATGTACAGCAGGCCAAAAGTTATCCCGTTGGACGCTGCTGTCACAAGACCCAACAGTCTCTCTAACTGTTTTACAGTGCGTGACTGGCCTAGCCTCAGCTCTTTTGTGGCTGTTAGGATAGCAGCTACACGAACGGGCGACAGAGTGGCCCGCATCGTCACTGAATCCCATACCACACCAAGGAAAGTGGTTCTCTGTACTGGAGAAAGCACACTCTTCTTGGCATTGAGCCTCAACCCCAACATCTGCATAGGAGCGAGAACGACACCTCGGTGCCGAACCGCTAACTGTTCTGATTCCGCTAGAATCAGCCAGTCATCTATGCAATTCAGAATGCATATGCACTGCAGCCTGGCGGGGCCAGAGCTGCGTCTACACGCTTCGTGAATGTGCGGGGTGATAGAGCTAGACCGAAAGGAAGTGCCTGATACTGGTGTTCTTTGCCCCAAAGAAAACCTCAGGAACCTCCTGTGCTGAGGGAGGATGGAGATATGGAAGTATGCGTCTTTTAGATCTATCGTGACAAACCAGTCCTCGGATCTGATTTGAGTCACGATCTGTTTGAGTGTCAGCATTTTGGACTTGAGTTCCAGCACCAAACACTCCAACAGACGAAGATCTAGTATGTGACGCAGCTCTCCATCCTTTTTTGGAACAATGAGATAACGACTGTAAAGACCCGACGCAATGTCGGGTGAGTACACCTGCTCTATAGCTTTCTTTGCTAACAGGGCCTTTACCTCTTGCTCCATTACCAGAGCCTGCTCGGAATGCACTAACGTGAGCAACACCCCGTTGTAGCCTGGAGGACGAGAACCAAATCTGCCTCTTACTACTAACTGCAGGACCCATAGAGATATATTTGGCAGTAGCTTCCGCGCTGCCAGAAAATCTACCAAGGGAACCAGCCCCTCGAGGCTGGCCTCTGGTGTAATAAAGACAGCCAGTTCGGGGACCTGAAGCATACTGGCAGGAACCACCCGAACTGACTGTTTTCGAACCCCCCTCAGAGGGCGCATTCCGACGCAATGTCGAGTTGACGCTGCGCCAGAAGCTCGCTGGAGACCGCTGCGCCCCGAAGCACCAAGGGTGGCGGGGTTGGCAGAACGGTCCCCTGAGGGCACCGAGATGGAAAGGGCACCGTATAATGAGGTGTACACCATTCCACCCCGGTTGGGGCTGCCCTCACCGGTCTGACGCCGGTGGCGCCAGACCTTTTCTTTTGAGCCGCAGCCTTCTCAGCGTGAAGAACGGTCCTCGGATCCGGCTTCTGCTTTGAAGGCTTTGGCTGCTGTGTTGTGTATGAGAAACTAGACAGCTGGAGCTGCTCACGCCCAGCAGCCCCAGGGGGTTGGACATAGCGAGGGAGAGATTATCTTGTATCTTTCTCTATGATTCCCATCAAATTGAGCCAGAGGTGTCTCTCAGTGACCACAAGGGCTGCCATGCCTGAGAGATAAATCTGTGGCCCGACGGAGTTCTCAAACCCCATCGGGCCAAACTCCCTCACTTCTGTCCAAATACCGCAGCAGGTCAGCCTGATATGCTTGTAGCACTGCTATGGTGTGCAAGCAGGCCCATGCTAGACCCACTGCCATATATGCTTTTCCCACTAGATTAAAAAATAGTTTTCTTTAATGGTTTAGTGAGAGAAGCCGACGCCTTCAGGTACGATACTGAACCGGGAGACAGATAGCTCGCAAGCGTCTGTTCTACCCGGGGTATTGCCCCATAGCCATACCCTCTTAACCCCCAAATATCTGAATATACATGAATGTGGGGCTAAAAGACAAGAGGAGTAAGGCTTTTTCCATGATCTAGACAGCTCGCTGTGCAGATCGGGAAAAATGGAAGGCCCCGTGATGGAGGTGGAAAAATAGAGGGAAGGAAACTCGTTTAATTTATTTTATTTTTAGGACGAGTGCCCCCTTATTTCTGCTGGCCATAAATATTTAATTTATCTACAGCCTTAGTAAACACTTCCACCAGCTTATTATTTTTTATATATATTTTTTATATATATTCACTTTATTTTATATATAATATATAAACTATCATATATATATATATAGGCTATATATATTTCTCATACGCTGGGGAAAGAGATGGCAAATTCACTTCCCCCATGATTGTGTCACTTTCAATGCCCAGCACATCTACCTCCTCGGAGGTAGAGCACTGAAGCATTGATTTCTCTCTCTCCCCGGGCGGAAGAGACCGCAGCGCGGGCTTCCGAGACCGGCGAGAGAGCACTGGATCCCTCGTGGAAAGGGAGGAGATAAGATCCGCGGACCCGTCTCCAACCCCGTAAAGAGATCCTATTCGCGATCCACAGGAATGCATTCTCCGGACCTGTCACCCTGAGAATTGCGAGCCCGGCCACTTTCCTCGAAAAGTGACAGGCGGGAGCGGAGCATGCGAAGCGAAAGCTTCTCACAATGTTGGCAATCAGCCCCCTCGGAGGCTGATACCGCATGCTCTACTCCCAAACACATCACACAAAGCTCGTGTGTGTCCCTACTCGTTAAATAGCGCGAGCAGGGAGAACACAGAGTTTGTGCAATTGTTTAGTTTCCATAAATATATATATCAGACAGACAACAGTAAATATAACAGACAGTTTGACACAGATCGCTTGCTGAGGCAACAGAAGCTAATGCCGGTTTGCACCGGATGCTCTTTTATCACTTCCTGGTCATGACGTCACCCGCCCGTGACATTCATTCCTTCCATTGGACTAGTTGACATAGATGCTTCAGACGCATTCACGCTGGGAGCGTTCCCAAAGCGTCGTTGACGCATCGCGAGTTCCCTCGAAAGGGAACTGCATGAAGTTTTTAAACTTTGCATGGAAAATACCATTATGCAGATCATTAGCTACGATTAAATGGACACTTTTTGTTTCAGTCGGAATGTAAAATCACTCGAATCCGATTGACGAATCCGAACAGTGTTTACATGAACGCAAAATAAAGAAGCGAAGCGAGCGGATGCGTAAATCTGCAGGTCATCAGCCAGCAAGTGCTTGTGCGTTTAAAAACGTCTAATAGCGTCCAAACACAGCCCAGACGTCTAGGCTAAAACAAGGCAAAATCTGGGCTGTCAGTGAAACTGTAATAGACGTCTAAAGCATCGCCCAAGAATAGACAAGTCATCAATTAGATAAAGAAATTAAATGAGTGAAGAAATGGAACTAAACACCTTGTAATCACTGTTTACTTTGCTCACATGATGGAATATCATATATATATATATATATATATATTGCAAGATTGGCAAAACGGCATGTAAATTCAAGGTTATTTTGGCTAGAAGTGTGTTACTCATAGCCCGGGCTAAATCGGGTCTGTTAACCTAGACGGTGAAATGACGCTATTGCTGGCTGGGGAGCATCACAATGGTAGCTCAGACCATGAAAACAGATAATATGACCAAGGAGTAACAAATAAATATTGATAAGAAGAGGTCCGAGGACAGAGCCTTGAGGGACCCCGTTAGACAGAGAACTAGCGGAAGACGGCAATGAAGCAGAACTTTCCAGTTTCGGTTTACATGTCCTATGGAACGGAAAAGAAGAGGTTTAAAGCACCTCTTATAATCTGAATGACATTTAAAGGGATTTAAAGCCAATTCATTCCAACTGATGTGATAACATGTGACTTTTGATTAGTCCGATTACAATCGGGGTATTAGAGTCCATGCAAATGCAGCTAATGATGTTATTGTTAACCAAAACTAAAGTAAACCAATTCAAACCCATTTATGTTAATTGAGTTAAAGCTGAAATAAAATGCTGTACTATTAATAGCCTGTACTATTAAATATAAATATAAATATTAATTACTAATTAATAGCTAATTCATAACATTATTAAATATTATAACAGTATACTAAATTAACGCTGATACAGGTCTGAAGGTCAACAAAGACAGACTGTGGTTACTCTCAGAACAGAAAGGTTTACAGAAACGTTGTGAACACCTGAACTTCTGAATCCTCCCAGCGTGAGAGTCGGAGGGATTTGACTTTTCCGATGCTGGGAATACTGCGATGGACTCCGGAGCAGGCCAGGCAAATAAAGACTCCCAAAGAACAAGAGCCCCATTCCGGATCTGAGAGAGAGAGAAAGTAATAGATATAATAGATATGAAAGCACATCAGGTGTTTGACACACAAAAGAAAAAGGCTGTCATTTGCAGGTTCGGCTGATGTTTTCCGGCTGATATCCAGATGAACGGATCTTTGTTTTAAAGTCCCCGTGTAGGTAACTCATCTTTGATCATCAAAATTACACATTTAAATGTTTATTTTTTAATGTCTTAAAACAGCTTGAATGTAACTGGACACCCTTGCCACATTTAGCATGCGTGGTTCTATGAATATGCAAATGAGCCCCGCCTCCACTCACTGACTCACTCAGAGATCCACTCGTTGACGATCACTCGTTGTTCTGATTGGTTACGAGGTCGTTTGTGACGTCAGAAACACCAGCGATTTCAAACCGTGTTTTTTTTAAATCCTTAAAAATGTTCTTTTAAGGAGAAAATACTCAGCAATGCTGCGACTTTACACATGGTTTGTCTTAAAGCGTATTAAAAACACCACATAGACACATAAACAACATTAAAAGCTGGATTTTCACCGCAGGAGGACTTTAAAGATAACTGCAACTTTTTATCTCAGAACAAAAGTTAGAATAGTGGGATAAGAAGTCACAATTACCTTTTTTTACTTATTTATTTATGTATTTCCATGGTAGAAATAGGTTTCCATAACCCACGCACCCAATCACATGGAGAATATTTAGAAAGACTACACATTTACACCACAGGGGGATTTTAATAATATTTTACACTGCTGACTCAGCTCAAACATGATATTTACAACAAAAGAATAAGGAAGAGATACTGAAAACTGATTTACATCATCAGGATTCCTGGAAAACAGACGCTTGAGTGAAATAACCAGAGCGATGAGGCCTGAAGCTGAAGAACAATTACAGGTGAAGTAACGTTAACTACAGCCTAAAGCTACAGAAACACACACTGATACAGAGAGCAAATATTACACATTACTGATAAAACCCTCTGGCTCCTGCGTAACTCTGACTTCATATTATGTCATATTGACAGATATATGAGATAAAACGATACAACACATTTTTGCACAGTAGAATATAAACGACAGAGTTTTATGAGTGTGTGTGTGTGTGTGTGTGTGTGTGTGTGTGTGTGTGTGTGTGTGTGTGTGTGTGTGTGTGTGTGTGTGTGTGTGTGTGTGTGTGTGTGTGATCAGAAAGCTATATCCACAGAGAGCTAGATCACATGTTAGCTTAAAGAAACAGTCCATCCAAAAAAGAAAATCCCCTCATGTTGTTCCAAACCTGTTGCACTTTCTTTCTTCTGCTGAACACAAAAGAAGAAGATACTGTGGAGAATGTTGATAATCTGTTTCAGTTTCCACTGACTTTCATTGTGTAAACCATACATACAAAAGCAAAACAATTGTGTTACCAACATTAAAAGTGTAACCGGTTTGGAATGACATTTAGCTGAATATATGATGACAGAATAATTTTTTAGTTTTTTTTTGTGAGCTATCACTTTAAATCCTCGTACCATAATGATCACAAACTCTCATCAGGTGCATTTACTGTTAAAACCTGAACATGAACCTCGTGCGATTTAAACTAACTAAAATATAATTTATTAACCAGTTAACCTTTTTTAAACACAGATCTGATCATAAACAGTTGTAGTTCATGTATGTTTTGAAATACAGACGTACGGTTGGTCTCTTTTTAGGGGATTCATTCGTTATCAGAAGTGAAAGTGCTTTAAAAATGTAAAAGTTATAAAAGTTCTAGTTTACTGTAAAGCAACTAAACATTTATACATTTACAAACGGCTGGTAGGAACTACACGAGCTCCTTCACGGGTTAGTGACATCACAGACCCTAACATTTGCATAAACAACAGCTCATTTGCATTTAAAGGCACACACAAAACAACGCATTTTTACTGACCCTCAAAAAGGAACAACTTTTACATGCTGTACAAAATAATCTATTGGGTATTTTGAGCTAAAACTACACATACTGTACACACTCTGGTGACACCAGAGACTTATTTTATATCTTGTAAAAAGGGGCATTATACCGTTCCTTTAAAATACTGTTTGCATGATAACAGTTTTCAGAGGATGAATTTTTAGTTTAAAGCTTTTAAAGGGGTCATATAATGCCATTTTTATACAAGTTAATATGATTCTTTAGGGTCTAAATGAAAAGTTTGTAATATACTTTAATTAAAAATTCTCATTAGTATTGTAAGAAAACACTCATTTTACCTGGTCAAAAACAGCTCTGCTTTCAGCACGCCATTTAAGTGCATGTGTCTTTAAATGATAACGAGCTTTGCTGACTCCGCCCCTCTGTTCTGTAGGGCGTTTTGACACAACGAGTGTTGCCTTGACAACAGTTGAGGGTATATTTTGGAGAAAGAATGGCAGCAGGAGTCTCTGAGGAAACATCTGTGCAACCGTATCAGTTTGAACCGGAATCGGACCCGGAACAAGATGGCGTTCGACGAGTAAGGCTCCAACAGGACGTTCCTGAATGGTCGATTAACGTAATGTCACTTTGATCTATCTTTGTATGCACTGGCAGGGTAGAGTAACGTTAGTGAGATATGAACGCTATGTGTTTACTGATGTAACTGTGATGTGTAACGCTTGTCAGTGATGTGTAACGCTATCTATGCAGTGTGAGGTACAACTGTCAGAAATGATTCGCTTTGCGCGAAAAGCATTGACGTTGATCGTGGGGAATTTTCCCCTACGAAAACAAAACTCAGCCACTGCGTCTTCAGCGGTTCGAATTTAGGAACACCAAAATGACTGCTGTGTTTATTATTACAGCCAAGAACAGAACACCACAATCGCTTAGACACCATTCTGCTCCAGCGTATCAAAAATAGCGGAGTCGATGACAGCTCGCTCAGGGCGGGTCTGTGTTGAAACCATAGAAACGCTGCTGCCAATTAACAATCGTGGGAGGTGCGTCGATTTAGTGACGTCAAAAGATAGAACGGCTCAATTTGAGGCAGGGGAAACATATAGAGGGTATACATTGTTGACGTCACTTTCCCAGGGGAACCGCCCCCCAGCGGACTGAGTGGCAAAAGAGCTGCTGCGTGACTGGATTTAATAGGGGAAACTGCGGAAAACAAGAGTAAAACAGACGATGGTTGGACTCGATAAAAGTGTTCCTTACAACTTAGGCCTACCAAAGATCCAGTGATCCATGGATATTGACATGCAGCCATCATGTTTCCTGACATTTATATGTGCTTGATTTCGACGCAGGGGAAATACGTGAAGCAAATTTGCCTGTGAAGGCTTTATATAAATACAATATAGGTAGGTCTAAATCCAGGTAATCACAATATCAATGTTATATATAGGCTATAATCATATCGTCCAGCCCTAAAACTTGTAGCCCTATAGTTTTTTTGTCAGTTTATTTTAAAAAGATCCGATTATGCGTAATAAGCCGACAACGCATGTGGTCATGTGAACTCGAAAACCCGTTTTCTTTTATCGGAGTATAGGGTCATAACCGGCTTAAGCATAAACCGGTCGACACAGGTAGTTTTTTGCCTCTTACTCGGATTGCGCATTATGTAAACGCATTAACCTGCTTTCTGTCGGCTTATTGAGTGAAATGTGACAGAAACGCATCCTCATTGCAGATTTAAACACATCCAGACAGAGTAAGCGTTTTGCAGGAAAGGAAGAAGGAAATATACCACAAATGCAGACTCTTTCATGACCCAGAACATTATAAAAATGTCCTCTCATCTCGTGCAGAAGTAGAAGTGGTTCAGTCAAAACGCTGCATCTGTTACTGCATGAGAGGATAATATACGAGCTGTAAGTTTCCCGCTGACATGTTGCAAGCTTTATTTAACATCAACCGACATAACAAATGAAAAATTTAAAGTCAGATACGCAGATGATTGTTTTGTCGTCACACAGGGTCATGGCCTGATTTATTAATTAAGTCATGGTGTGTTGTTAATAAAGTCATTACTTGCATTGGTTTTACTGGTTTGCATGTAAACAGCGGAAACTGGTTATTTCAATAAGCTGATATTTGTGAGTTATCAGCTTACTGGTGTGCATGTAAACGTGCTCAGTGATAACTGCTAATCCATTCTTCTCTGCCTGGAGTCGAGTTGTTTCTATGAATTGCAGTGATCCATTTGCTTCTCTGTTCCGTAGCTTTCGGCAGTCTGTAAAAAATATACCTCCGATTTCTTGTCAAATGTAGTTGTACAGTCAATCGCAAAGCTCGTTCCCGTTTTAGATGTGTTTTTTGTGTTTTCCACGGCATTCACGCTGAAAACCAATCAGTCTTTTTGCCACTCAGTGGGCGTGGCCTCAATCTCTCCAGCTGACGGTGACGTCACGCGCATTCCCTCGATAAGGAGATTAAAACAAAAACACTGGATGGATTTTTGTCATTATATGATGGTTGTGTACAGGCACTGCCAACACACATTTCTAGTACAATCAACTTGTAAAAGCACCATTATATGACCCCTGTAAATCATGTTATGATGATTACTAAAATAAGAACAAAGCCAATAAAACAACGCTACAGGACATGGACAGTTAACATGCTTTATTACACGGCTCTGTGGAATACTTGATTCTGATTGGTCAAGTTTATGTTATTCCCAGATAACAGCAGAACACAGAAACACCGGCTCATCCGGGTCACTGAAGTCAGCAGCGCTATACACTCGCTAGCAACGGCTTTTCTTCGTGGACGTTTTGCGTTTGTCGAGCTAATAAATGATTAAAACTCAGTCGCATCAATATTTT
>NW_027508874.1:125000-150000 GCF_051911475.1 Siphateles boraxobius
AAAGTAAACTGTGACATATTATACCCAAATATTCTTCATACAGTGACTACCAGTAATATTTATTAATATTTGGGACCAATAATTATTCGGACACTTTGAGCTGATCATGTTTTGCTGAAGTGTTTTTTCTTTAATAACTAATGCAGCTTTTTACACACAGACTGAACAACATGAAGCATTGCTTGGTAACTGGTTGAGCTAAACTGGTATTATCTAATTGTGTAGTTAAATTCAACAGCTGACAGATATTCAACATAATTCATGTGTGAGAGTCTAACAGAAGGACGGACAAAACCAGTCAAATATCAACTGATTTAATAACTTCTCATATTTTATTACCTTTGTCTGAACTATAGCGAATAAACTGTGATAATGTAGAAATGTTGAAGATGTCTGAATAAATGTTGGTTTGGCTGTAAATGATGAATCTGCAGGCAAATTCTTCACAATTCATGAATGCGAAGCATGTTTTGTGGTTTATAAAAAGGTGTTTTCCGGTGTGAACTCACTCACTCTCAAACCTCAGAGATTCATCAAACAGGTTTAAAGTCACCATGAAATAAAAATGGACAATTCTTGTTTTTTTTTTTGTTTTGTTTTTTACAGAATATAGCAGTTTATTGTAAACGATTTATGGGTGCGCATCATTTTGTGTTAATAATGTTGAATGAGAATAAATTCCTCTTGCAGCATCTCTTCTCTGATGATGTGGGCGGGGCTATAACCTGTCACTCACATGAGATCAGCCAATAGCAAACCACAACCATCCAGTCAATTCCCCACAGACACAATCAAGCCCCGCCCACATCTGTTCTTGTTCCTGAAGCGTTTCTCTCGATATACGACACAATAGAGGAGAAAAGAACAGCACAACTTCCCTTTCATGACGACTTTGAGTGTGATGTGACTGTATCACTGTCTCCATGGCAACCCCATATGATGCTGCCACAACAACCACTAAAATAGAACAAATAAAGAGCTAAACAAGAGTGTCAAGCATGTTCTGAGGAAGAGGATTAGATATATTACATGTGAAGCTCTCCATCCTCGTCTGAGCTGATGAACACTGGCGTCTGAAGATCTGTGGGTTCACACACCATTAAATAACTGACATGATCTATTATAGGACCTGTAATATGTCCAGAGTTATGACAGGACACGTCACCTCAATCTGACCTCGAGGCACACTCCATTACTGTGTGTTTCAGACGCTTCAAACCCATCAAGACTTTCAGTTCATGTCTGATGTGCAATTAAAATAAAATCCACAGTCCTTCTCTTGTAAGAAAAAAGAGAAGCAGAAAATCTACTGAGTCGACAGGCTTTACACGCAGTACAGAACCTGAAGAGATGAAGAAAGTCTTTGTTCCTCTCCAAGTTCTTCCTAAATTATGTAATCTTTGAGAGTTTATTAGAGGATGTACAGCAGTTTCCCATATGGGAAAACATAATAAGTGCTATAATGAATAAACGGATGAAATAGATATGCGTTATCAGACCGATACATAAACCTGCAGAAATCCACACATCTTTCACTCTGTGTTTATTAAACATTTTGGCTAATTTTATTAGATTTTCAATGTACTCTGTTGCACTTAACACATTTTTCCATGTTTAAATATGCTTCTATTCCATTGAATCCCCACAGAATCGGTGCAAAATGTGTTCACTGTGTTCAGTGATTACTTGTTTTCAGGTTTCTCACCTGATATTTAGATGTATGGGTTGAGAAATCTGAAAACAAGGAACATGTGCGAATCATACTGAGGAAGAACTGAGAGAGAGAAAGAGGAGAAAAGGCCACGAGCTCCTTCAAGAAATCACCGCATCAACCAGAGCTTAACATCCTGACCTTTTAGATAATAGAGCTGCACATTTCACTGCAATTCATCATTGCTTATCAGCAGTACACACACACACACGCATACAAACACACACGCACATACACACACACACGCACACACACGCGCGCACACACTCATATGGCATGCCAAAGTGTTCATAAACGCCTGGTCAGGCGTCTGATTGCACACTGACCCGTCAAGCGTGCGTTTCGACAGCCAAACGCGCATCCCTGACGCGCGAATTACCATAAAAGCGCGCGTTAATGTGCGCCATGTGGTTACGGAAAACACGCGTCAGAAACGCGTGTTTTTTGCATCAAACACGCGTCTTCAACGCGTCATCTGCTATTTAAAACGCACGTTATCGACGTGCGCTTTAGGGTCACCGAAAACGCACGTTTTTGACGCTCGTTTATCGTAACAAAAATGGGCGTCGAATTCGTGTGTTTTGAGTAGGACAAAACGCACGTTATAAAGGTGTAAACAGGTAAACCTAACAGGCAGTGCAAAAGTGTGTGAAGTGTACAAACGGGCGAAAGGAACGTTCTCGTTCTCTATAGTGTTCTCGAAATCGCAGTCGAAAGCGTGTGCTCACTTCTTGATCGAATCTCTCATGCTTTTGTCCCTATATGTGGTTTAGGACTTTTGTATTAGCCTATCATTAAACCCAAGCAAAACGGCATGGAATTATCAATGGCAAATTTGACAGAGGAGAGGATTATAATCGGTGAGTTATTAAAATCCAGTATAGTTAGCATTTAGGTAAACAAAGATAGAAAGAAAGAAAGAAAGAAAGACAACTCCAAAATGGTTGTGGGGGGATTTGACATAATGAGATTGTTTCTGTCGGCCGGGGTTTTATGCCCCAGAAGTATTTTTGAAACAAAAAAAGAAAAACAACTCTCGGTTTTCACGTTCACTGGTGTTTATTTCAGCACCTCGACAGTCCCTTAATCCCGTCATTCCAGACCATCTCGCACATTGTCCAGTTGTAATTTCGGTAACACATTACAATAAGGTTTCATATATTTACTACATTAGTTCACATGAACTAATTATGAACTGCACTTCTACAGCCTTTATTGATCTTTGCTAATGTTAATTTCAACGTGTACTATTGATTATTAAAATAAAAAGTTATATTTGTTAACATTACTTGTTCTGAATTCTCCATGTTTAGCAGAATAACGGAGATGCGCACAGAATCAGCGCTGTACGTCACTGGATAGTGCGCAACCAGCGCAGTTGCAGAGCCTACGCTGATTTAGTAGACTGAGAATAAGCGTAGCGCTATAGAGTTCCATCAGCCGTTCTGACTGGAAAGTTCGCGGGATTGCTTGCATTATAAGGACATTGTACGAGTAACGGATAAAAAAACTTGCACATGTCTATCCATGTTGATGCCAAAGCAATCATTAAAAGGCTATCATCTATCCATGACTCTGAGTTCTCTGACAAGAACACTGTGGCGGTCAGTGCACATTGATCTAGCTAAAACTAAAATATAACATGGTCCTTCGAGCCGGATGCTGACTACTACAGATATGTCATTGCCTGATGATAACCCGTCCAGTTCAGAGCAATCAGCTGGGAGACCGGTGAGACGGAGTACACTTCCCAAGCACTTGGAGGACTATGTTATGGACTATAACCTTTCAAGGTCAACTAGTCCCCCACTAAGCTCACTAGAAACACATACAGTGCCTTTAGCTGTAAACCGAGCTGTGGACAGAACATTATCCGTGCCGAGTATGTCTACACCAGTACGTAGAACAGAACAAGTTCAATCAACTGATAAAATGTCCCTGAGAAAATTGATGGAAAATATCTCTGCAGCTGAGATGGAGGAGTCAGCTGAGATTGCACAGCTTACAAGCAGACTGTCTCTTTATGAGAAAAGGCAGCAGCGTCAACAGGATATGTTAAAACGCATTAATGATTTCCTTCTGGAGGAGGAAGCAGATAACCTCTCACTCCAAGAAGCAGATATAGCATCTCAGAAGGGCGCACTTTCCCCTGAGCCTGGACCAAACATTACCTCGACTGCTCCACGCTTTACAAAGACACCAGTTGACTTTGCAAAATCTCTGCCTGATATAATGAGCCCTACACAAAAGGGAGCTCAATTACCTCCGATCTCACAAGTTCCTGTTATACGAAACGTGGCACAGGGTACCATAGAAGCTCAGTCTGCCCAGCAAACACTTGCACTGAATAATAGTTCAGTTGACTCAATTCCATCATCATGCTTTGTGTCTCCACAACTTCCGTTTACACCGTTTATCACATGCTACTTGAACATCTTAAACTTCCAGAGGCTCAAATGATTGGACAGTCCTGTCGACATGAAGCTCGGCCATATACGGCAGCAATGCAGGCCCTACAGTTGCATTATGGACAGCCACATCAATTAGCACAGAGCGAAATAGCAGCCATACTCAACGCTCCAGATGTGAAGGTCGGTGAAGCTAGTAGTTTCCAGTCATTTGCCTTAAGAGTTCATCTTCTTGTGAGTATGTTGCTGTCCCTGGAGGGCCAGAGAGGCATTGAACTCAGCTGTTGTTCCCATGTAGACCGGCTCCTCAGCAAACTACCCAAGTATCTCAGAGACAATTTCATTGAGTTCTTACAGATGCAAGGCAAGTTGAATGTCGCCAGCCTCAATCCATATAATCTTCAGGACTTTTCTGGTTGGGGGCAGAGTAAAGATCAACAACAGCGTCTGTCCAGTAGACTAATTGAACGTTATCAAAAGGAGAAATCCTCCTACTCACTTCAGGGAAAGGATTCAACCCGATCGAAAAGACAGAATGCTTCAGTCTACCATGGTACAGAATCCCAAAGTGTCAAATCATGTAAGCCTGTATCTCAGCCCTCTCAATGGAAGAAATCCAAAGTCCATTGCCTATTCTGCCACAGCAAAGAACATTACATAACCCAGTGCTCAGAAATAAAGGAGCAATCTACAGAAACCCTCATGCAATGGATAGCAGAAGGGAAACGGTGCTGGAAATGCGGCCGTTCTCATCATCCAGAGGACTGTAATTTAAAGAAACCATGTGGAATCTGTGGGGAGATACATCTCCAAGTCCTCCATGGCATCGCTGAACAGCGATCCAAGACTAAGCACACCAGTGCATTAAACAGTAGGATCTATCTCACACCTTCCAGTCCCTCAGGTCGAGTACTACTGAAAGTTGTGCCGGTGCTTCTACATCATGAGGACAGAACAATTGAGACCTTTGCGATATTAGACGACGGAGCTGAACGTACCATGCTGCTACCTGCCGCTGCTCAACAGCTTAAGCTGGAAGGGAAGGAGGAAACTTTAGCCTTACGTACTATCCTTCCTGATGTCATATTCCTGACTGGCTTAGTTGTTACCTTTGATGTATCCTCCAGAAGCAATCCAGTAGTCAAGTACAGAATCCAGAATGCCTTCACTGCGGATGGATTAGATCTTGTGGAACAGAGCTACCCAGTGAAAGCTCTTCAACGTCGATATGTCCACTTGAGAGATATTCCATTGCAGTCATTCAAGAATGTTCAGCCCTTGTTGCTGATTGGCTCAGATAATAGCTCTCTGATTACTGCGGTGGAAACAATTCATGTAGACACTCAGATTGGACCAGTTGCAGTCCGTACAAGACTTGGGTGGGCTCTTCAAGGTCCTGAAGGTCTTTCAAATCGGTCAACTTCCACTCATCAGAGTTATTTTATTACCGCTGCAGCAGCCTATGACACCCTCTATAGAGACGTGGAGCGACTGTGGAAGTTAGATGCTCTACCTTACCGCAGTGAAAAGCTGTTAACTCGATCTAAACAGGACCAAGAATCTATTGAGATCCTAGATGGCAAGACCTGCAGGGTGTTAATCGATGGAATTCAGCGCTATGCTGCTCCCTTGTTAAGAACTGATAATTCCACCAAGTTCCGTGCTCCTCAGGAGTCTGTTCTTGCCAATCTCCGCAGTACCGAAAGGAGACTCCGGGATCAACCAGAGAAGGCAGCCGACTATCAATGTGAGATGAATAGACTTATTCAAGCAGGTTACGTCAAGGAGATCACAGTTAAAGAAGCTAATGAATCGGAGGAATCCTGGTACCTGCCACATCATCTCGTCTACCATAATAGTAAGGCACGTCTGGTGTTCAATTGTTCATTCGTCTACAAAGGTACTTCACTCAATGAGCAGCTCCTGCCAGGACCAAACCTGGGACCATCCCTGCTCGGGGTCTTACTGCGATTTCGACAGCACTGTGTTGCGATCAGTGGAGACATTAAGGGTATGTTTCACCAGGTTCGACTGTTACCTGAGGACAGACCCTTACTGAGATTCCTCTGGCGGGATTTACTACGGGAGATCCCGCCGAAAGTATATGAATGGCAGGTGCTACCGTTCGGGACAACCAGCAGTCCTTGCTGTGCTATCTATGTACTACAAAAGCACGTCAAAGAACACCCACGCAGCACTACTGACCTCATCCAGTCTGTCGAATCTGGTTTCTACGTTGATAATTGTCTGGAGAGTCTACCTACTGCTGAAGCAGCCAAGACTAGAGTGGATGACTTGCGTGCAATACTGGCGGATGGCGGATTTGAAATTAGGCAATGGACAAGCAATCGATCATCAGTAGTGGCTCACTTACCTTCTGATGCTAGAATCCAGGACATGGAACTGTGGCTTGAACACAATCGGTGTGACCCTCAAGAAACCGCATTAGGGCTTTGCTGGAATTGTAGAACAGACACACTGGGTTACAAGTACCGACCAATCAACCATTCAGCACTAACAATGCGTACAGTTTACAAGATACTAGCGAGTCAGTATGACCCTTTGGGTTTCATCACACCTTTTACCACCAGAGCCAAGATTCTCATACAGCAGCTATGGTCAAAGAAGAGAGATTGGGATGACCCAGACCTCCCTGCAGATCTGCGTGAGGCTTGGAATGTCTGGGAGAGTGAATTACCACACCTCAGCTCAGTTTCAATCCAGCGTTGCTATGTTCCTGAAGTAATGGATAATCCTGAACTTGAGCACCACCTTCATGTTTTCTGTGATGCGTCGGAAAGGGCATATGGAGCGGTAACATACCTCTCTACAACTTATGAGGGCACGACCAATGTCTCCTTCATAATGGCCAGGTCAAAGGTGGCCCCAAAACGTCAACAGACCATATTGTCATTCTGCTTGAAACAAACCACGCTATGGACAGACTCTACAACTGTTCTAGAATGGCTACAGTCAGAGTCATGCCGGTTCAAGGTATTTGTCGGCACACGTGTATCCGAAATACAAGAACTGACAGATCAGCGATCATGGCGTTATGTCGACTCACTGAATAACCCAGCTGACGACTTGACAAGAGGCAAAACACTTCTAGAGCTCACTAGACCGAGCAGATGGAGTAATGGGCCGTCTTTCCTCTTGCGAGCTTCAGATGAATGGCCTAAGAGACCACACATCACTCAGCCACATAAGTCCAACGAACTAAAAGGTCTGACTTTCTGTAGTTTTGCATCGGTACCACAAAATATTCCAGACGCAAACCAGTTTGATTCGTGGAAGGACCTTGTCGAGGCCGTACGTCAGCAATGCTATGGGGTGGCAGAGCCAAACCAGACTCAATTGATTAACAGTTACCGTGAAGCAGAAGCTATTCTACTGCGAGCTTACCAAGAACAAAGTTTTCTTGAAGAGCTTGTTTCTCTGAGGGCAGGCCAGCCAGTTCATAGCAGCAGCAGACTCAGAAATCTATCACCAGAGCTGGACCAAACAACAGGTCTCATAAGAGTCGGTGGGAGGCTACGGCTGTTACAGCATGTCAGTGACCTTGATATTCATCCCATTGTCCTCGACCCTCGCCATTCAGCTACTATGCTTCTTATTAAAGACTATGATGAACAGCTGCTACATGCTGGATCTGAGAGATTATTTGCAGAAATCAGAAGACAGTATTGGATCTTGCGAGGTCGACAAGTCATTAAAAAGTACCAACTTCACTGCCCAGAATGTCAGAGATGGAGAGCACAGCCTAAAGTTCCTCAAATGGCAGATCTGCCCAAGGCTCGTCTACGCATCTTCCGCCCACCTTTCTTCTCAACAGGCGTTGATTGTTTTGGGCCATTCATTGCCAAGATAGGCAGACGAAATGAGAAACGGTGGGGAGTGATTTTTAAGTGCATGATGACACGTGCCATTCATTTGGATCTCCTTAATTCACTGGATACAGATGCCTTCCTACTAGCCCTCCGCAGGTTCATTGCCCGGCGAGGCAAACCAGCAGAACTCCTTTCAGATCAAGGCACGAATTTTAAAGGAGCTGACAGGGAACTCCAAACAGCTTTCAAGGAATTGGAACCGCAGCTTCAACAACAACTGGCAAATTACCAAATTGATTTCAAATTCAATCCCCCTAATGCACCGCACTTTGGAGGAGCATGGGAGCGGGAGATTCGCTCCATCAAGAGTGCACTCCAGGTCGCTGTGGGAGCTCAATCATTGTCAGAAGATGTACTTCACACCATCCTAGTTGAAGTGGAAGGTATCCTCAATTCCAAGCCTCTAGGGTATGTTTCAGCTGACGTGGCTAATCCCGACCCTATAACACCAAATATGCTTCTCATGGGGCGGCGGGACGCTTCTTTGCCACAAGCCGTTTACGCTCCTGAGACGATAGGAAGACGTAGATGGCGGCATTGCCAGAACTTAATAGATCAGTTTTGGATCCGTTACCTACGAGGTTACCTGCCAACCCTTCATCCCCGCTACAAATGGCAGCATCCAACAGAGCCCCTTGCACTGGATACCGTGGTAATGATAATTGACCCCAACCTACCACGAGCCCAGTGGCCTATAGGTCGTGTGGTGAAACTCCTTCCAAGCAGAGATGACTGTGTACGAACTGTTGAAATTCAAGTACGGGGTAAAATCTACACACGACCTGTAGCCCGTCTTATCCCACTTCCCGGACTGCCAGATAATACAGAAAATCCGCAAACATAAAGAATTCTTCTAATCATCACATTTGCTTCTCAGATGTGGGGGCGGCTGTTCTGAATTCTCCATGTTTAGCAGAATAACGGAGATGCGCACAGAATCAGCGCTGTACGTCACTGGATAGTGCGCAACCAGCGCAGTTGCGGAGCCTACGCTGATTTAGTAGACTGAGAATAAGCGTAGCGCTATAGAGTTCCATCAGCCGTTCTGACTGGAAAGTTCGCGGGATTGCTTGCATTATAAGGACATTGTACGAGTAACGGATAAAAAAACTTGCACATGTCTATCCATGTTGATGCCAAAGCAATCATTAAAAGGCTATCATCTATCCATGACTCTGAGTTCTCTGACAAGAACACTGTGGCGGTCAGTGCACATTGATCTAGCTAAAACTAAAATATAACATTACTTAATGCACTGCGAACTAACAGGGTAGCCTACTAAAAGGGCACACTCCTCAGATTATTAAAGAAGTAAAACAAAGTTGTAAAAGTAAACTTTAAAAGTTTAGAAGTGTATGAAAATTAAAAAATATATAAAATACATATTGTTGTATTTTATATATATTTACAAAACATTTTCATCTCTAAAACGTCAAGAAAACCAATGCTACATATCTGAACAAGTTTTGTGCCAGATTTTAGGTTGATGTCTCAATAAATGAGCTTTAGTAAAGATTTTTTTGTGCGCAGTACCAAACTTTTCCACTAGATGACATCCAGACTTCATTTTGATTTCCATACATGTTTTTAGTGATCTGGGGCCGTATTCACAAAGAATTTTAAGGCTAAAAGTAGCTCCTAACTGGCGAATTTAGTAGCAACTCCTAAAAATAATGGGCGTGTCACTCCTAACTTTAGGACTCCTAATTTTTTTCACTAAAAGTAATTCACGAAGCATTTTAGCCCTAAAAGTAGCACCTAAGTCTGGGACAGCTTAAAAGAAGTCGAGAGGACTCCTAACTCACTAAGACCTATTCACAAAGGATTGTAGCGCATATCACCGCCTCTCGCAGTCGTCCGGGGTCTGCGACACAAGCGGGAATGCTGAATTGATCTGCAAACAAATCTTCTCCTATGTCTCACGCTTAGTTTTACTTGATATCCCAGTGTCGAATTTCCCTTTTATTTTTATTTTTTTATTTTTTCAGCACCAACTGGGCCAGCAGCAGTAACTGATCCTGCGTCCAGTTGGGCTTTCTTTTTCGTTTTGGCGAGTTCATAATCCACCGTCATTCAACTATTACATTACTTCAATAGGAGCAACATTTACTTGCTTTAAGTAGTCTATTTAGGCTATGGAAGCTTGTTTCCGCCACAGAATGAAAAATAAAAAAGCTAATTGCGACTTTTTATCTCACAACTGCGACTTTATTTCTCACAATTCTGACTTCATATCTCGCAATGAGATAAAAAAGTCGCAATTATTTTAATTTATTTTTATTCAGTGGCGGAAACAAGCTTCTATACTAATAATATGTCAATTAACCAAGCAAGTGTTAATGCAAGTGTCGTTTTTCATTATTAGGCAAGTGGCGGTTTCATTAGGGTATTAGGCTACCTTAATTTAATTGAATTGAATTGACCACTTTTCTCTCTCTTTCTGCCTTTTTAGAATTACACTTCACTGGGGCCTGCACAAACATGTCATTATATATGCATTTCGATGACATTACTATTATTATTTTGTGTAGGACACAGACATATTTAGATGTCGTAATTCCATGATTTGTTGTGTCTGTGTTATGTTCCGCATGATGGCTCTGTCATCTAACAACCAATCACCGTGATCATTGCGAGGAAACTCGTGCATGAGAATTGACGTCATCCATAGCAACGAAGACTCACTCTTAGTTTAGGAGTTGTCATTTTTCCTTACTAAGAGTAGGTCTGAAAGGCGTTGTGAATAACTTTTAAGAGAAAACTCCTAGCTAAAATATTTTAATGGGATTTAGGAGTACTCCTAGTGGTAAAATAAAATTCTTTGTGAATACGGCCCCTGAACCTTATATTTCCATACTATTCCAAATATTTATGAAGTACACATCCTATTCAGAAATAGTTAGGGCAGTAATGTTAATATTTGATTTCAATTCAATCTCTAAAACACATATAAAAATGTACGGAAAGAATCAAAGTGTGTGTTATAGTTTGCCTCCACATCACAAATGAAGAATATATTAGTATTTATCTATTGCTGTCATTTCTTTTGATAACTAGTCTTCAAATATTTTAATATTTTATATAATATTTATATATATTTATAAAGGTTCCTGACGCACGTTTTCCATGACAACAAAGCGCACGTGCGCTTTTAAGGTAAATCCCGCGTCAGGGACGTGCGTTTGGCTGTCGAAAGGCACGCTTTTGACGGGTCAGTGTGCAATCAGACGCCTGACTAGGCGTTTATGAACACTTTGGCTTGCCATACACTCAAGCCTTGTTTATACTCGACGCGTCATCACGAGCGCGAGTCTCCGCTGACTGCGCGCGCACCTCCCCAAACGGACGAAGCGTTTATACTTGACGCGCTCGCCGTTGTGCTATTCTGTGAAACGACAGGGCGACTCGGAGTAATTCTCCTCTAAACCACCAGGAATCAGCAGTGAAGTTTGCTGTTTATTAATAGTTTATTAATTGCTGAAATTCATATAAAAAGAGTAATAAATACAGTAGGTTTATTGTACTTTCACTGCATGTAAACTAATTGTTTAAACCATAGTGTTTAAACCTTACTTCTGCTATTGTAGGCTTATTTTGTAAATGTAAGCAGTTACTTTAGACAAGTGCAAACTGGGTGCTTAATGCAAATGTGTTCCTATTCACAAAATGAGAGTTTTTTTTCACAATTTATGGTCGCCCATCAATGCAAATGTCTCTATGTGTATAGAAGGATCATGCTGTACAGACCAGCTCGGACAAAGTCGCCTCGAAGTCGTTCATCTTCGGATGCGACCGCCCACACCGCAATTACGTCATTTTTGCAAGCGCGCACCTTCACGCTCACGTCGAGTATAAACAAGGCTTTACCCCGGATTTCCACAAACTGCGGGACGGCTGAGGATCGGCTCCATGCTCCGCTGTCCTTCAATACCAACATTTGTTGCGGAACGGCTACGGCCATGACTGACAGCTGAAGTCACGATGGACACACGATATCTCGCGAATTTACGTATGATCGCGCGATATAACAGGATGTAGTTTCTATAAACAAAACCAGCAACAGTTTGTTTCCAACCAGAGGAGTAGAGGGGACACACACACACACACACACACACACACACAGACACACACACAGACACACACACACACACACACACACACACACACACACACACACACACACACACACACACACACACACTATATGGAGAAAAATCCTGGAATGTTTTCCTCAAAAACCTTCATTTCTTTTCGGCTGCAGAAAGACATGAACATCTTGGATGACGTGGAGAGAGTCAAATATCAGGAGATGTTAGTTCTGAAGTGAACTACTCCTTTAAGCTGTACTCAAAGGTGTGTTACAGTTATTTTACTACGGTAAAGCATTCTCTAATAATCAGTTCCTTCAGCTATCTTAGTTCACACACATATTGTATTCACTCTCAAAAATATATTCAGTTTTTTTCATTTTTATTTTGCACTGATATCTGGGTCACGCATCACAGATAGAGAGAGAGAGAGAGAGAGAGAGAGAGAGAGAGAGAGATCACCAGAGATCCTCAACTTTCACACATGCTTTTCCAAAAGTACTCTAGAAAACATCTCATCTTTCCCAAAACTTCTTGTTCATCGACTTCTTATGTCAACAAATGAGTGCATATTTACAGACAAATAATCTTTATTTGCATTGATGGTTCCATGAACCTTTAACATCCATGGACTCTTTCCAAGGTTATTTACAGTAATAACAGGTTTTAGATTATTAAAATGCTCTTGAATTATGAGAAAATTGTTCTGTTATGATCTGTTCTTTGGGAACCAGAACCCTTTTTGAAAACCCCCTTTGGAACCTTTATTTTTAAGGGCGTACAGAATGATGTTTATTTGATTTCTAATTATTGCAGAAATTTAAATCATCATTCAGTTTTATAGGGAGAAGTGTATTAAAGGACAGACACTGTAAAATAAATCCCGTTAAATTTATGGTATAAAAACAGCAGCTGTGGTTGCCAGAAATCTACCGTAAACAATACGACAGCAACATTTTAGGTATTATAAACTTAACTTAAATTTACAGTTAAAAAACACATTTCAATATATTTTATAATGTTAATTTACTAATCTATCAAAGTACTAATATCTGTTTTGTACCACTGTAATACACTGATGAGAGTCACATGATCAATCTAAGCTCATCACAAACAGCTTTTACACATTAATGTTTAAACTATTATATAGAAGCTGCACATCATACACTCAAACACTGAACACCATCATGGTGACACATGACATTTTAAAAATGCAATAAACATTAATTTAACAGCTTTAAATGTAGCATAAAACCCAAATGTTCATAACCGATTAGAAAAAACTAAGAAAAACTATGATGAAACAGTTATTTCAACAAAAATACAGTCACTCAGGAATTATGGGAATGTAAATGTACGGTTTTTCACTGTAAATTATACAATGGCTTGTTCTTTTTCACTTACAAAAACTGTAAATTCATTAATTTAACCGCATCATCATTAAATGTACGGTTAGATCTATCACAGTTATTCACCATTTTTACAGTCTTTTAAAATCACACTCATTTCTTCCATCGAACACTGAGAGGATCATCGGATCACACATGAACACTGAGAGGATCATCGGATCTCACATGAACACTGAGAGGATCATCGGATCACACATGAACACTGAGAGGATCATCGGATCACACATGAACACTGAGAGGATCATCGGATCTCACATGAACACTGAGAGGATCATCGGATCTCACATGAACACTGAGAGGATCATCGGATCTCACATGAACACTGAGAGGATCATCGGATCTCACATGAACACTGAGAGGATCATCGGATCTCACATGAACACTGAGAGGATCATCGGATCTCACATGAACACTGAGAGGATCATCGGATCTCACATGAACACTGAGAGGATCATCGGATCTCACATGAACACTGAGAGGATCATCGGATCTCACATGAACACTGAGAGGATCATCGGATCTAACATGAACACTGAGAGGATCATCGGATAACACATGAACACTGAGAGGATCATCGGATCACACATGAACACTGAGAGGATCATCGGATAACACATGAACACTGAGAGGATCATCGGATCTCACATGAACACTGAGAGGATCATCGGATCTCACATGAACACTGAGAGGATCATCGGATCTCACATGAACACTGAGAGGATCATCGGATCTCACATTAACACTGAGAGGATCATCGGATCTCACATGAACACTGAGAGGATCATCGGATCTCACATGAACACTGAGAGGATCATCGGATCTCACATGAACACTGAGAGGATCATCGGATCTCACATGAACACTGAGAGGATCATCGGATCTCACATGAACACTGAGAGGATCATCGGATCTCACATGAACACTGAGAGGATCATCGGATCTCACATGAACACTGAGAGGATCATCGGATCTCACATTAACACTGAGAGGATCATCGGATCTCACATGAACACTGAGAGGATCATCGGATCTCACATGAACACTGAGAGGATCATCGGATCTCACATGAACACTGAGAGGATCATCGGATCTCACATGAACACTGAGAGGATCATCGGATCTAACATGAACACTGAGAGGATCATCGGATCACACATGAACACAGAGGATCATCGGATCTCACATGAACACTGAGAGGATCATCGAATTACACATGAACACTGAGAGGATCAACGGATCTCACATGAACACTGAGAGGATCATCGGACCACACATGAACACTGAGAGGATCATCGGATCACACATGAACACTGAGAGGATCATCGGATCACACATGAACACTGAGAGGATCATCGGATCACACATGAACACTGAGAGGATCATCGGATCACACATGAACACTGAGAGGATCATCGGATCACACATGAACACTGAGAGGATCATCGGATAACACATGAACACTGAGAGGATCATCGGATAACACATGAACACTGAGAGGATCATCGGATAACACATGAACACTGAGAGGATCATCGGACCACACATGAACACAGAGGATCATCGGATCACACATGAACACTGAGAGGATCATCGGACCACACATGAACACAGAGGATCATCGGATCACACATGAACACTGAGAGGATCATCGGATCACACATGAACACTGAGAGGATCATCGGACCACACATGAACACAGAGGATCATCGGATCACACATGAACACTGAGAGGATCATCGGATCACACATGAACACTGAGAGGATCATCGGATCACACATGAACACTGAGAGGATCATCGGATCACACATGAACACTGAGAGGATCATCGGATCTCACATGAACACTGAGAGGATCATCGGATCACACATGAACACTGAGAGGATCATCGGATCTCACATGAACACAGAGGATCATCGGATCTCACATGAACACTGAGAGGATCATCGGATCTCACATGAACACTGAGAGGATCATCAGATCTCACATGAACACTGAGAGGATCATCGGATCACACATGAACACTGAGAGGATCATCGGACCACACATGAACACTGAGAGGATCATCGGATCTCACATGAACACTGAGAGGATCATCGGATCACACATGAACACTGAGAGGATCATCGGACCACACATGAACACAGAGGATCATCGGATCTCACATGAACACTGAGAGGATCATCGGACCACACATGAACACTGAGAGGATCATCGGATCTCACATGAACACTGAGAGGATCATCGGATCTCACATGAACACTGAGAGGATCATCGGATCTCACATGAACACTGAGAGGATCATCGGATCACACATGAACACTGAGAGGATCATCGGATCACACATGAACACTGAGAGGATCATCGGATCTCACATGAACACAGAGGATCATCGGATCTCACATGAACACTGAGAGGATCAACGGATCTCACATGAACACTGAGAGGATCATCGGATCTCACATGAACACTGAGAGGATCATCGGATCTCACATGAACACTGAGAGGATCATCGGATCTCACATGAACACAGAGGATCATCGGATCTCACATGAACACTGAGAGGATCATCGGATCTCACATGAACACTGAGAGGATCATCGGATCTCACATGAACATTTAGAGGATCATCGGATCCCACATGAACACTCAGACGAGACTCGCACACACTCAGACGAGACGCACACACACTCAGACGAGACGCGCACACACTCAGACGAGACGCGCACACACTCAGACGAGACGCGCACACACTCAGACGAGACGAGCACACACTCAGACGAGACGAGCACACACTCAGACGAGACGCGCACACACTCAGACGAGACGAGCACACACTCAGACGAGACGAGCACACACTCAGACGAGACGCGCACACACTCAGACGAGACGAGCACACACTCAGACGAGACGCGCACACACTCAGACGAGACGCGCACACACTCAGACGAGAGGCCCACACACTCAGACGAGACGCGCACACACTCAGACGATACACAGACGACACACACTCAGACGATACACAGACGACACACAGAGGACAGGTGAAGGTGAGGAGAGATAAATAATCCAGATTCCCCTAACACACACAAACACACACACCTTCACAGCTGAAAAACACTCCAGACGTCAGTGAGAGAGACTTTTTTGTGTGTGTGTGTGTGTGTGTGTGTGTGTGTGTGTGTGTGTGTGTGTGTGTGTGGGTGTGTCTGTGTGTTTGTGAGAGAATCAGAGCTGCAAACACTGAACACACGGGGCCTCAGGTCACGGTGAGACTTCAGCGGGACCAGAACACACACACACACACACACACACACACACACACACACACACACCTGTGAATCTGCAGCTCATACGAGACGCGCACACACTCAGACGAGACGCACACACACTCAGACGAGACACGCACACACTCAGACGAGACACACACACTCAGACGAGACACATTCAGACACAAACTCAGACGAGACACACAGACGAGACGCGCACACACTCAGACGAGACACACACACTCAGACGAGACACATTCAGACACAAACTCAGACGAGACACACAGACGAGACGCGCACACACTCAGACGAGACACACACTCAGACGAAACACACACTCAGACGAGACACACACTCAGACAAGACGCACACACACTCAGATGAGACGAGCACACACTCAGACGAGACGCGCACACACTCAGACGAGACGCACACACACTCAGACGAGACACGCACACACTCAGACGAGACACACACTCAGACAAGACGCACACACACTCAGATGAGACGAGCACACACTCATACGAGACGCGCACACACTCAGACGAGACGCACACACACTCAGACGAGACACGCACACACTCAGACGAGACACATTCAGACACAAACTCAGACGAGACACACAGACGAGACGCGCACACACTCAGACGAAACACACACTCAGACGAGACACACACTCAGACAAGACGCACACACACTCAGATGAGACGAGCACACACTCAGACGAGACGCACACACACTCAGACGAAACACACACTCAGATGAGACACACACTCAGACAAGACGCACACACACTCAGATGAGACGAGCACACACTCAGACGAGACGCACACACACTCAGACGAGACGCGCACTCAGACGAGACACACACTCAGACAAGACGCACACACACTCAGACGAGACGAGCACACACTCAGACGAGACGAGCACACACTCAGACGAGACGCACACACTCAGACGAGACGCGCACACACTCAGACGAGACGAGCACACACTAAGACGAGACGCGCACACACTCAGACGAGACGTGCACACACTCAGACGAGACGCGCACACACTCAGACGAGACGCGCACACACTCAGACGAGACGCGCACACACTCAGACGAGATGCCCACACACTCAGACGAGACGCGCACACACTCAGACGAGACGCGCACACACTCAGACGATACACAGACGACACACACTCAGACGATACACAGACGACACACAGAGGACAGGTGAAGGTGAGGAGAGATAAATAATCCAGATTCCCCTAACACACACAAACACACACACCTTCACAGCTGAAACACACTCCAGACGTCAGTGAGAGAGACTTTTTTGTGTGTGTGTGTGTGTGTGTGTGGGTGTGTCTGTGTGTTTGTGAGAGAATCAGAGCTGCAAACACTGAACACACGGGGCCTCAGGTCACGGTGAGACTTCAGCGGGACCAGAACACACACACACACACACACACACACACACACCTGTGAATCTGCAGCTCATACAGACGGACAGGATCTGACAGCTCGACTGAAGCTGATGATGTTTATGTGTGACAGTATCTGTGAACGTCAACGGCTAACAGTGACAACAAGTGAACAGCGACACACACACACAACAGACACACACACACACCCTCTTCATGTGCTGACAGTGACAGCAAGTGAACAGCGAGGAGGAGATCAAACACTCTTCGCTGGGTTATTCTTCCTTTTATCAGAGACTGGCACGACACGCTCTCTCTCACACACACACACTTTCTCTCCCTCCCTCTCTCTCTCTCTCTCTCTCTCTCTCTCTCTCGCACACGCACTCACACACACACACACACACACACGCTCACACACACTCTCTCTCTCTCTCTCTCACACACGCACTCACACACACACACACACACACACACACACACACACACACACACACACACACACATGCTCACACACACTCTCTCTCTCTCTCTCTCTCTCTCTCTCACACACACACACACACACACACACACACACACACACACACACACACACACACACACACACTCTCTCTCTCTCTCTCTCTCTCACACACACACACACACACACACACACACACACACTCTCTCTCTCTCTCTCTCTCTCTCTCACACACACACACACACACACACACTCTCTCTCTCTCTCTCTCTCTCACACACACACACACACACACACACACACACACACACACACACACTCTCTCTCTCTCTCTCTCTCTTCATGATCAATCCTCTGAGGTACAGAGAAGATTTAAAAAAGCTCAAACCAATAAATCATCAAGCAATTTGAGCATCAAATACAATTTGATTCACTTGGAAATGGTAAAAATGGATTTCAGTGGATGTTCGTCTGACATTTACTTGTTTCAGAGCGTTCAGAGAACATTCCATAATAACGTTCCATTAATCTCTGCATAACTATATAAAAGTATTTTAAAACATTTAAAAACCTGGATATTTTTAACATTCATAAATAACACTTTTATAACTTAATAGAAACATTAGCAAACCATACATAAAACAGTTTTTTTTTTACAAAGTGTACAAAATACATGGGGTTCATTTTCAGTTCATGACGACTTTAATAAACTCTTGTGCAAAGAAACGTGTGAACATTCTGCTAAATATCTCATTTAAAGTTCTAATGTTCCACTTTCATGGTTGCCTGAACTTTTACTTTAAAGTGAAGAGGGAAAGACAGAAATCACAGTATTGCGTCACATGTTCTGTCACAACATACTAAAAGTTGGACATTCCCTGAAGTCTGCAGTGATTATAATGTGGTTTGAGGCGTGTCCTCCTCATTCATTATACATGCGCATGTGCTTCAATCTGTCTTTTACTCTCAATCACACAGTCTCTCATTATCTCCTCGTTCATGAACGTTGTTCCGCTGTGTTAAAATCATAACGCTCTCCTATAAATGCAGATATTGCATGTAAGAATATTAATAATGCATGTTGCAGTGGTTTTGAGCGCATCACGGCAGCAAATAATTAAAGCGCTATCGGAGCGCAGCGGTGGTTATAGCCGTAAATTGATATTTTAAATTGAATCAGGACAGGAGTCCTTATTGTGAATGCATGTAAAACTCCTCATCACGCAGTTCAGGATCGCATGAGTGTTTCAGAGCTGAAAGACACACTTTATCCTGATGCACTGTGAGTGCACTAAAACTGCAGCTTGATTTCTGATTGATCTAATAAAGAGAAGCCTATTGAACATGTGAGCTGTCATCAGTTATAACGTTCAAACTTGCTATCTTTACTCTGGGACAGAAAGAAGTGATTTTATTTTCACAAAAATATCCTGGGATTTGAAGTCCCCCCACCACGTTTTGAGTGATCTGAAATATGTATTTCCATAATTTTCATACAATTTATAAGTAGACATCCTATTCAAAAGTAGTATGGGTGGTTTGGCAGTATTTGATTTGAATTCAACCTCTAATAAATGCATAAAAAGAGCACATATGTGCGTTATAGCTCGCAGCCGCATCACAAACCGAGAATCCATAATATTTTTCTTTATATTTAAAACATTTTCAGACCTTTGTTTCTCATAAAATTGAATTGGTGTTATCTTTTGAAAACAAACTGATGTTTCTACCAATCTTTCTTTATTTTTCATGTTTATTGCTATTTCAAAATAAAGGCCTAAACACTCGTAATTATATTGAAATATTCTTGTTGCAGAAAATGGCGAAGGTCCCACCTGTGGGACGGTGACAGTTAAGGGGTATAATCTCTTCACATTCAACAGATTAAGGATTGAAGCTTTTGGAAAAAACAACACCACTCCACAACTATTACTAGTTTTGTGACTTAAAAAAACATCACCCTCCCATTCTCTCTTCCAATCAACTTCGTTATCAACAGTACTGGTGTCTCTTGTACAAAGATAACGTCCAATGTTTTAAGGGGGCTTAAAATCTCTAGCTCCATTCAAATTCAGACTGCCTATTTTTAACTCATCCATAAAACAAAAGATAAGAAGAAAACCAAAAGAGAAACAAAGGAAACACAAATTTGCAAACATCTCGGGTTACGTATGTAACCCTGGTTCCCTGAGAGGGAACGAGACGCGGTGGGAACGCCCTGCGTGATTGCATAAAGAGATCATCATATGATCTGGACTTCTCTTTCGAACCCTTTATCAAATTTAGACTATTTTGTCAATGAACTTTTGATCTACAAACATTTCTTGTATGTTTAAACACAAAATGTAGCCTCAGTGGGAGGGAAAAAATGTGTGTGTGAGTGTAGAAAAGATGAGGAATTTATTAGACGTAATTTGAGACAAATCTAAGTAATAGAGAAATTAAAAGAGAAATAGAAATCAGCAATATTTGGTGTAAAGCATTTATACGTTCGGCTCAAAACGGACCCGAATGCATTAAAAGGGTTTAAAACAAGGTAAAATAATGTACAACTTTTACTAATACAAAACTGTTAACATTAGTTGAATGCAACAAACATGAACAATGAATCGTACTTTAATTAAATAACATTGACAATATATTGATCATTGCTAGTTCATGCATCGACTATTGTTAACAAATGAGACTTTTGGGTTACACTTTATTTTAAGGTGTCATTGTTACAGTGTAATTATATATTTAAGTACTGAGTAATATTAATGAACTACATGTACTTACTATAGGGTTAGGGTAGGATTAGGATTCGGTTCAGGGTTAGTTAATTATGCATCATTTACTGTTATTAGTTTGGTAAATAGATGTAACATTTGTAAAATAAAGTGTTACCGACTTTAAAATCAAACCTTCTTCTTGGCAATATTAATAAATCAACATTACTAATGAAGTAGTTACAGCCTACATGTTTTTCATTTTGGTACTTACTTTGGACATTGAGTGGTGAAGGAAAGCCAGAGGTGAGGCTCTGATCTCCTCAATCCCAGCATGCATCAGTGTTGAAATCCCAGATCTCACGGAGAACTTCAAAGAGCCGCTTCATTAAACGAACTCTAAAATCACACTGGTATATTACCGAAGAAGACAACGACTGACCAGTTCCTCGACCAGCCGAAACTGCTGATTCAACAACACTTAGACTCTTTATTAACTCTGTGTATGAAGAACATCATTCTGATCACACACAGCTTTACACTCTTCAGACATTCATCTAAATGGAAAACTCTGACACAGGGCAGGGTGATGTACAGAACATTTACCATATAATTCTATTGCAATAAGAAAATAACCCAGCTAAGTAAATATTGCAATGGTTTTAAATGCTTTATATTATTTATTATATGAAATGCATATGAAAGAGTCAAGAAAGAGACGAGTCTCAATAGCAACACACTGATCGAGTTCATTTACACGAATCACTTCAACGAATCGAGTCACAACAATTAGATCATCATCGTTTCAAAATCTGTGCGATTTAACACGTTTCAGTAAAAATATAGTTAAATATTGTTATTTAGTACTATGTATTGTTCAACTGATAAATTCAATATTTTTCTGTTCAAAGAGTGTGGAAAACATGCACTCTAAATTTTCTTCTGGCAACAATGAAAAGATGGAACATTTCAGAGCAAATCCATAAATATCGGAGGTGTATATTTTCATATATCATCAAAGGGCTTAAAAAAAGTCACGTTTTGAATGAAAAATGTGTTTTGTCTGTCCATGATTTGCTCAGAATTCCTTCACATAGATCCGGCGCTCCAGTAAAACTGATCTGATCACAGCAGGAGATTTGGAATAAAGTGACTAAAAGACTGAATTTAAATGCAATCATGCAAATTAATGTGCATTGAGAGTCCTTTACAAACAAATCAGCTGTGCAAATGAGAAACAAAATCAGTGGAACCATTTGCCGATCATCGTACACAGAAGACTGAGAGACTGTCCCGCCAGTGTTTCTGACAGAACCGCACATTTCCCTGTTCAGCTGGAGATGAAAAATCATATTTATATATATAAGATTCTTCTGGAAGAGAAAACTGACCGTATAGAAGACGACGGCAATGCAAATTCCAACTCAAACTTGAATGAATGCTTATAATTGAAAGTAAAATGTCACGTATAGCTAGAAGAGTGTGTGTTCTTGCATACAGCATGTTTCAGGCCTCAGACTTCATCATCCTCCAGATGTGATTATGTTTTTAGTGAGACTTTAATACAAAATACAAAAGTGGAAGACAAAGACGTAATAATACGCAGGTAGAAGAATGACCTTTCACTTAATACTTTAAAAATAAAACACTTTTTTCCATCTTCACAGTGCTGTGACATCATCGTTTTCCAGAGACAAACATCAGCTCTAATCCGAACTCTAGTGTGTGACTTTACCGTCTACATAGGGATCTTCTGTCGACCTACACCGGAGACTGAAACACTCATGCGATACTTTAATGCACACAAACAGCACACACTGGCCTTCATTCATGAAACTTTCATAAATATGATAAATACATTTGAAGTGAATTGTGCATAACATTGACCTTCCCAAAAACTCTTCTCCAGATTTACAAATGCCTCGTAATCTTCAGATCTGACTTTTCCAATCATATGTAAATAGGCTGCACACCTAATCGCAATTACCATAATCCCGCCCATGAATTACACACACATGCTTAGAATCAGGCGCACGATTTTACCCGGTTGGATGATGAAACTTGATGAAAAATGTCAGACCACCTCCAATACTCAGAGTTTCTTGAGAAGTAAACCTGAATGTTTTCTTGAAGTTTCCTCTCTGGGTTTCAGATCAGAGCTCGTGTTCCTGTTTCTAATATTATTATTCTAGCAACACAGAACATCCAAAAACAAACCCTCGACTCAATGTTCCTAACTACCATCACACATTTATAAATCACCGGCTGCACTAATGATCTGTGGGCGGCTGCTAAAACTCAATCCTCCTACATAAGAACGAAGAACACGTTTGCCTCGCACGCCAGGATTACTGCACGCGATCACAACTGAACTCATCCTCTATTATACGCTTTATTATAGACAACCGTCAGCTTGATGATGCTTCTTCTGTGTCTGTAGATCATTATCAAATGGTCTTTAAAAAGAAAGGAAATATCAATCGGTACCAAACTATCTTTTACTGCCAAAACTGCTGCCATTTTGGTTTTTACACAGAACATTTTCAGTTCACTACAAAAAGTATGAAAAATATACCTACGTCCCTATTAAACGAAAAACAGTACATGAAATATGTAGTGTCCAAATTTGTAAAACAGAATCATACCCGAAGGACTTATTAGGCCTACTCCCGATAAGATTCTGTACACATGAAAAAAAACAAAAAACGCTGGATGGAAACACCAAGATGCACATAAATTTAAAAATGCGCATAAACTTAAATGTTCAGTTGAGGTGGATGCATTTATCCGATAAGAAGACATGCACAAAATACGATGGAAACACATTTACTGAGTGAATCCCTTGATGTGCAACAATAAACTCATGTGACTCAGTGTCAGCTGTGATTGGATATCTGGAGTAAGCAGTGGACCAATGGCGTCGCAGCGTCTCTAATGCTGGTTTGGAGTTTCTGAAAGTGTGTGATCAGAATGATTGGGTTTAATTCCTCCAGAAGCATCACACACACACGAGTGTGTTCCCGAACACCAGCATCCGAACGCTAGAGAACACGACAGCGTTTATTGTGTATCGCCTGACGCTTGAGACACTCGTTTATGATGGAGGGAAAAAGAGAAAGATTGCAGAAACTTACAGTTTATTACTGATATTTAGAGCCAATTTCCCAGGAAGTGACGATTTAATTCTCTTGAACACATGGGATGGAAACGCGGCTTTATTCGCAAATGTTTTATGCGAATTCCAATTTTGCGCACAAGTTAAATTCGCAACATTGGATGGAAACACAGCTAATGACTACATGGCATGTATTACATCTGAATTTCTTTGATTCAAACTTCATTTTAAATAATTTCAAAATACATTTCCTATCAAATGCAGTACTTCGTGTAAGATTGTCTTGTTCAGTATTTTTGCTTGATTCCCAGTACAAGTATCTAAATATCCTTCAGTGAGTGTCTTGGAGGGGAAAAAGGTCAATAGCCTACAAACTAAATTTAGTCAACTTTATTCTTTAAACAAGACAATTTGCCAACAAATTTCAACTGATATTCTCTGAAAATTTCAACTGATATTCTCTGAAAACAAGTCTTATCCTACACAGTGGCTATGTTTACATGTACAACTTGTGTTTGACTGAATTCATTA
>NW_027508874.1:155000-177500 GCF_051911475.1 Siphateles boraxobius
TAGGTGGTGCCAAGATGCTTACTAGGGTGTTGGCATTGCTAGGGGGTTCAGGAAAAAGCTGGACGGATTAATGGAACATAACACAAGATGTATGTTAACTCAACACAACCTCTTAAAGAGTAAGAACACATCTGATGTAAACAGCCCTGCAGAGAGCTGAGAGAACAGAGAACACAGACCTCCGGTGTGAGCTGGACACTGGAGCCGATGACCTACGACCTCACGCCTCACTTCCTGTTCCTGTCTTCCTCTTCCTGGGCTGGATCCCTCGCTTCTGCTCACGACCTCTTTTGAGCTCAAGCCCCCGCTGCCCTCTTCATCCTGCACACAAACACACACACACACACACACACACACACACACACACACACACACACACACACACACACACACACACACACACACGTCTTTGGTTGGTGTGTCTCATCACTATTATCATGCTTTATCTACAGTGTGACGCTGCATATTAGACTGAATGAGATTTGAGAGATGCGGTGGATTTATATTGTGTTCCACTGAAAGTTTTTCCCCCTATTAAAAACAAACACAAAGGACATCAATTGAGTGCAATCAAACTGAGTGCAGTTTCAAAAAAAGCAAAAGCTAATTCATTCATTTTCCCTGGCACACTTGATCAAATTAAAAAGCCTTTATTTTTACATGGCTATAAACAATACATAAAAAGAGACACCTCCCATCAGGCCTTAGCCGAAACACAGAGGGGAGCCTCTTTTTATCTTTTCTTATAGTTATGTTAAAAAGGGTTTTTAGAAGTAAATTATAAACATAGATTTACAATTAGTGAATTTTGAGTTATTACTATTATTTATACACTACTGGGGTTTGGGGTCAGTATGATTTTATTCAACAAGGGTGCATTAATTTATCAAAAGAGACAGCAAAATAATTTATAATATTACAAAATATTTCTAAATATTGACTGAAACACTGATAATAATCATAAATGTTTCTTGACCATCAAATCATCATATTATAGTGATTTCTGAAGGATCATGTGACACTGAAGACTGGAGTAATGATGCTGAAAATTCAGCTTTCATCACAGGAATAAATTACACTTTACTATATATTCACATAGAAAACAGCTGATTTACACCGGAATAATATTTCACAAATTTACCTTTTTTTATCATCAAATACATGCAGCCTTGGTGAAAATCTTACAGACCCCAAACACTATATTGTTCCAGTCATACATGTGTGAAACACCATAAGTGTGAGTACATGATGGCATTTTATTGAAGTGAATTGTTCCTTTAAAGTGATCAGTTCAAGTCTTGAGACTCCACACGAGTCGAGTGACAGCAGAAACACAGAGATGAACCCACAGGAGTTTCACACACACACACACACACACACACACACACACACACACACACACACACACACACACACACACACACACACACACACACACACACACACACACACACACACACACACACACACACACACACACACACACACACACACACACACACACACGCACACACACACACACACACCTTACAGTCTCTGTCCAGTAGCTGGTACACACTGTGGTCCTCCAGGCTGATGTCAGTGAGTGCCGGTGATGAGGATTTATCCGACAGTTGCTCCGACATCAGAGACGCTTGTTCGACCTCCACCAGCCGGATCTACAACACACACACACACACACACACACACACACACACACACACACACACACACACACACACACACACACACACACACGTAGTGTTTCCATGTTTTATGGGGACTTTCCATAGACATAATGATTTTTATACTGTACAAACTGTATATTCTATTCCCTTACACTAACCCTACCCCTAAACCTACCCATCACACACACACACACACACACACACACACACTGCCCCTACCCCTAAACCTTCCCATCACCGAAGACTTTCTGCATTTTTACATTTTCAAAAAACATCACTTAGTATGATTTATAAGCTGTTTTCCTCATGGGGACCAAAAAATGTCCCCACACGAACAAGGATTTCAGATATTGCCATCCTTATGGGGACATTTTGTCCCCTTAATGTAGGGTTTACCAGGCCACACACACACACACACACACACACACGCACATCAACGCAGGAAGCTATCAAACACTGATGCATGCAGGGATCAGAACCATCAAATGACCTACTGCACACACACACACACACTCACTATGATCCGTCACAGCCAGGATTTGAAACGCTGCATCTTTTATTGTGACTGTAGGAGATTTCACGCTTCATGCATATATTCAGCTGTGAATCCTCATGTTTAAGATGCTGTTTCCATGTTCGTTTCATTTGGAATTACTCTTACATATAATATATTCAGCCATGATGATTATTTGACGAACTTTGAGTAACCGTGATCTTTCATAAGCTCATGTTCAGCCTGTCCTGAGGGATGAGAATCATAAGAATCAAACGATCGTGATTCACTGAATGATTCATTAGCACAGCTACAGGCGCTGATATACTCAAGCAAAGGTATTTTCATTCTTCATTTAGGGGTAAAAGAAGTTGGAAACCCCTTTACACTGATATACTGTTCACTAACATCCCGGCGCCGGTCACTGCTGAGAGCGACGGCTGGGTGAATATGTAAATATGTGCTGCGCGCTTTCCTCAATAACAATAATAAACACAGTAAAGATGGCAGCGTTGAGAAAACATCCATTCAGAAAGCATCTGATCTTAGAGATGTGGATATGTTTGCATCACGTAACCTTTATTTATCCTTTATTACAAAGGAACAAATCAAACAAAAAAAAGGAAAAAACAACAACAAGAGAGAGAAAAAAATTCTAAATATTTCTTCCTTTTTCCTATTGACACATTCAAGATTCATAGGATTTGGTAAACATAGTGGGGTCATTACAATATAAAGAATTCCTCCATAAAATTTCATTCTTTTTATTTTTAATTAACTTTAATGACTTCTTCAGCGATTCCATCTCTATTAAGAATAAATTACATTTAGGTATGCGTTTCGTTCCGTGAGCCGGTAAGTAAGAAGCCATGTTATGGGATCATGCACAAACACTTTTAAACACTGATTGTTAATATTGATCACACCCGCGGTGGGGGGGTTGTGACTCAGAGTACGGTCTTCGATGCGCGCCGTTTAACAAACTCCATCTCTGCATATGCTGTGAGTTTGAGTTGCTTATGATGCAAGCTCTGAATCAACATGCACCAATGCTATCATTTCTAAACGTCATAATCATTTGTTAACAAACAAGTATTCATTACTTCCATGAGCTCATTGTATCTGCATTAAATTATTACATTGTTTAAAATCATGTATTTTTAGCTAACTATGATATTTTATATGTACATTTCTGAAATACATAACAGACAGTTTCCTCTGATAATAGATCACTGTACACTGTAATGTGGACTCATGCATTTTCTGTAAAGCTGCATGAAATGATGTGTACTGTGAAAAGCGCTACACAAATTGAAGAGGTGGATTGGAATGCACTGTTGCTTCAATGTATATGTAATGAGAGATTATAATAAAGGTATTAATCAATATTTGTTCTTCTAAATATCACATGAGTTGAATTACTTCTCTAAGCTTGTGAGATTTTACGTTGTTATAGAAGTTAGCAGTGTGATCACTGAAATGTTCTTTTCATGTATTCTCTGAAGTCTGTTTTTGATAACAGTGCCGGCTTACAGAAATGAAATATGGAAAGATGTTTTGTTTGAGAAAGGTCTTCAACATGTGTACATACATACATCTGTTTTTCTAGGTCACAGGGGTCAGTGAAGTCTATAGTTTAAGGGAACATTTCTTTCCAGTTGGATTGAGAGAAAGAACGTATTATCTTGATGTTTTGAGGTGACTCTGTATATCGTTAGATCCTGGAAACTAACCCTTGAAGAAGCTGTGTGTGTGTGTGTGTGTGTGTGTGTGTGTGTGTGTGTGTGTGTGTGTGTGTGTGTGTGTGTGTGTGTGTGTGTGTGTGTGTGTGTGTGTTTGTGTGTGTGTGTGTGTGTGTGTGTGTGTGTGTGTGTGTGTGTGTGTGTATTCCTGGTTACAGGCTAAAGGAACAAGTGGCATTATTGTAGATTGACTGACTTGTTTCGTTCGACAGGCTGGCGTCCAGCGACCCAACCCTTGACCCCGAAGGTCACGACGTGCCTAACTTCAGAGTCCGAGTGTCAGCGTTGGAGATGTGCTTCAGTCTGTATATGTGTGGAAAATTACTGTGTTTATCTATTACTTAGCCAATGAGAATCCTTCAAGCTGAAGTAATGACGTAGACCTGTGTGTAGGGTAAAACTGCAGTGATCTGAGTAACTGTACGCTGGGTCACGGCCTACCGACTCTGAGTGAGTCTTCAAGCTGATGAAACTGATAACTATCTTCAGTCAAACTTTTCTTTCATTTATTATAATTCTGACTCCGGGTCTTCATTCAAACATCTGGTCCTTGGGTCCTAAACTGTGACCTCCCCAGTGAATGTGCACCATTTCGGCAGATTTGTAACGTAAATAATCTATAAACCTAAGTCAACACAGGAGAATACATCAATATATATATATATATATATATATATATATATCAATATATATATATATATATGCAAACTGTTCATTCATTACGACTTCAAAATAAAAGTTTAACTCCTCATGAGTTTTGATGTCCATATGTTATTGTTCAAGAAATGACAGTGGCTGAAACATTTCTATCATAAAGAAGTGGCCAGATATTAAAGAAATGATCTGTATGGTCTGCCATTAAGAAGTGGACAGAGCAAACGTACGGAAATATTAGCGGTTTCTCACAAATGTGTCGCTCAAATACACACAAGAGAAATACATAAACTACTGCTGCGTTTAGAATACCGTCATTTAACATGCAGCATTTTACATGTACTGCGTGTGTCACACATTAAGCCTGTGCGTGCAAAGAACTCAAAACGGTTATTAAACGGTTAATGCAACAGATACACTGTTAACATAAGCCCCTTTCACACAGCGCATTGATCCCGGGAAATTGCCGGAAAACTGCCAAAACGCCTTCTGTGTGAACGCAAACACGACCCGGGATTGATGCCAGGATTGATCCCGGGTCGGGGACCTAGTAACATTGCCGGGATCATTCCCGGAACGCGCGGTGTGAACAAAAGCCGTAACCAATGCCGTGTTGTTGTAATTGTAGCCCTGAGTGTTTATTGCCCCTTTAAGAGACAGATAAATATAGCCCTGAGTGTTTATTGCCCCTTTAAATGTCGATTTCAGTAATGGAGTTTTGATAATAAGAATTATGGTGACATTTGATGATAATACTGTTACGATGTAATTTTTTAGAAAAAGTGTTATTGTTGTGAAACTTAGCTTCACACATAGAGGGCACCCTAAGCATTGCACTAGGCTGAGGATTGGTCTGAGTTTTTGCACCTAAAATGGCGGACGATCATATTAACAATCCTGATAAAAGATTGTGACTTTCTGCTTGAGTGAAAATGAGCAGTTAGTGTTTAAAAATACCTTGATTCACACAAAAATGTGAGATAGGTGATGTTTAGGAACCTGAAATAGTCGTGTGTAGTGTTAAAGAAGTGATGCTAAAGGTCACATGTGTGAATAGGCCATAATCACCCCACTCACGTGTTAACTTTGTTGAGTCATTCGATCAGCCATTGACTGTAAAAAGAGCATTTCATGGTGTAATGGGAAATCAGACTCGGTGTGTTAATGATTCTATTATCCATTTGCTGAGGAAGTAATGTCAAAATATAGACACCGGTATTGGGTTAAAGCTGTGATTAAGTAATTCATAAAATTATAAAAAAGGCAATAGGGAAAGTTTATACAATTATAAAGAAAGGAGTAATGTAGCTATGTACTGAATTGTAATTTTCAGTCTTTGAGTATAGAGTTTGTACATTACGCGCCTGTATTTTTGTTAACAGAGTGTAATGTGATACTTAAATGTTATCTACTATACTTGCCTCTGCACAGTGTAAGACTGAGTATTGAACATGTTTAGATTTGTGTTATAGTGTTAATGGGTTTAAAAAAGGGTAACTTTAAGGATAGTGTGATGGTGTGTCCAGTCAGTGTCATGAATATGCATAAATGCTTGCACTTTGAGATATCATTTTTGATACTGTTAAGGTCGCTGACACTAGAAGAGTAAAAGAGCGCTCAGTATGAAATGATTGAGTTCGAGTGTACACGCTACAGAGAGTGTTCCTGCTCTAACCTCTCTTTTTCATGCTTTCATACAGAAATAAATGTGTTGCACCAAGGAAGAGCACCGCCTCATTTTTGAAGAGTGTAACATATTTTGGCGAGCCAGCCAGGAGGAGGCGACAAAGTGACCAGCATCATTAACCCCCCCCCCCCCCCCCCCCCTCCTTCCCAACGAGTCGAGCCTTCAGCAAGATGGACGCCAGTCAGATCCTGCGTGATCAAGTGAGTGCAGCTCTGTGGCAGCTTAGGGAAGAGTCTCTCTGGGATGTCTGCAGGTACCTGAAATGTGATGGTCTGGACAGTGGAGAGTCTCGCAGCAGGACACGGAGGGCGCTTATCAAGATGGCTGAGTGTATATTGGATGAGCTTGAGGAGAACCAAGAGGGTGATGAAGTTAAACAGTACTGTGCTGATTTATTAACATTCATTGAAAGACAAAGGAAAGAGTGTCGTCAGCCAGATGAAGTGGACCCATCAGAGAAGCCAGCTCCAAAGGAAGAAGAAAAAAAATATTTTGCACCACACAGTTCTCATGTAAAGAAAACAGATTCCCCACTCAAGAGCCGACTAGAGCCAACTCGCCCATTGCCCGAGGTAACAATGCCAAGAGAGTTTAAAATCTGTGGTCAAATTGGAGAGGGTGGTCAGAGGGATAATTTGTCGTATCTCAGTTTAGTTCGTCAGATTGAGCTGGGAATAGAAAAAGGGCACACACAGACTGAAGTAGTCGAAGCTGTAATCAGGGCTGTCAGTCCAGGGCTGCCTTTGAGAGACATGCTAGAGATCAAGCATGGTCTGACCCTCAGTTCGCTTCTCACCATCCTGAAAGTTCACTATAGGTAGATAGCTCCACTGAACTTTACCACCACCTGCTTAACATCTCTCAAGAGCCCAAAGAAACTTTCCTGAACTTTATACTCCGTGCAATTGAGCTGAAAGAGAAGCTGTTATGGAAAACAGCGAATGAGGACACAGATGAACAGTACAGCAGAGCCGTCATTCAACGCAAGTTCCTCCGCTCGATAGAAACTGGACTGTTAAAAGATTCTGTGAAATTCCAAATCCTGCCCTACCTTAGTGATGTGAATATATCAGATGAAGAACTTATACAGAAAGTGGATGAGGCGGCCAAAGTCGAAAGTGAGAGACAAGAAAAACAGAAAAGATCCACGGCTGGTAAAACGCCCAAAGTGTTGGAGCTTCAAGCAGATACTCAGGTAAAATCCATACCTGCCCAGAGCCCCTCTAAACTCAAGGAGTCCAACTCAACAACAGCGATCACAACAGTAAAGGGGAACGAGACTAAGCCTGACAGCATGAATGCGCATCAGATGATGGAAGAACTTCACAAAGAGATGAAGCAAATGTTTTTGGCTGTAATGGAAGCAAGCCACCGCAAAACTCAACGCAACAGGACACAGATGGGTGGCGGAGTTGGCCGATTATAACTTTACCATCCGGTACTGCCCAGGCAAGAACAACTCCGATGCAGATGGGTTGTCACGGATGCCCTTGGATATTGAGGACTACATTCGTTGCTGTACGGCTGAGGCCAGTCAAGATGTAATAAGTGCGTCCATGGAGAGGGTCATAACGGAAAGGAGAAACCCTTGCCGGGGTGTGGGGTTGATTCAGGTCAGTGCCTTGAGCATGGTGAAGGACAGTGAAGTCAGCCAACCTCTCACCGCAGATCAAGTCCGCAAAGCACAGGAAGAGGATGAAATACTGTCGAGAGTCCTCTGGTACAAGTCACAGAGCAGGAGGCCAATTAGAGCTGAAGAGAAAGCGCAGAACCCTGCAGTGGCCATACTGCTGAAACAGTGGCTAAAGGTTCATGTGGGTCAAGATGGTGTTCTGCGCCGTAGAACTTCCCGTCGAGAATAACTGCTGCTTCCCAAAGCTTATCATCCACTGGTCTTCAAAGAACTACATCAGGACATGGGTCACTTGGGGGTCGAAAGGACGCTTGACCTGATTTGAGAACGGTTCTACTGGCCACGGATGAGTAGGGACGTTAAACATTTTGTCAGTAGAGTGTGTGAATGCCTCAAGAAGAAGAAACCAAGTAAACTGACCCGTGCACCTCTGGTATCCATCCAGACCACATATCCATTCCAGCTAGTTTCCATAGATTTTCTGCATTTGGAGAAATGTAAGCATGGGTATGAGTATATATTGGTGGTCATGGACCATTTTACAAGATTTGCGGAGGCTTACGCGACAAGGAACAAAGTAGCCAAGACTGTAGCTGACAAGATTTTCAATGACTTTGCCCTTAAGTTTGGGTTTCCCAGCAGAAGACATCACGTTATGGGTAAAGAGTTTGAGAACAAATTGATGGCCAGCTTGAAGAAACTCTCTGGCATCCAGGGCTTGCACACGGCACCATACCACCCCCAGGGTACCGGGCAGGTGGAGAGGTTTAACCATACCCTGTTGTCCATGCTGCGCACCCTGGAGGACAAGGAGAAGGATGATTGGAAGGAGTACCTCGCTAAAGTTGTCCACGCGTACAACTGCACAAAGAATGAGGCAACGGGGTACGCACCCTATTACCTTACCTTTGGACGTTCTCCTCACCTGCCTGTTGATCTGTTATTCAATCTGGAAAAAGATGAGGCCCATCACACCTATGATGACTACGTGAGTCATTGGATGACGAGAATGCAAGACGCATACAAGATAGGGGCACAAACAGCTGTCAAGGGAGCAGTTCGGGGAAAAGTCTTCTACGACAGAAAGGTCCAGGGGAGAGACCTCCACCCCGGCGACGGAGTTCTCCTCAGAAACCTCACTCCCAATGGGGGTCCTGGAAAGATCCAGTCCTACTGGGAGGGCCAAGTGTACAAGGAACCGATGGCATACAAAGCCGATGGCAGTCCCGTTTATGAGATCAGTCCAGAAAATGGTAAAGGAAGAGACAGAGCGGTGCACAGAAATCTTCTGCTACCCTGTGATTTTCTTCCCCTTGATCAGCCACCAGCAGAGAGTCGTCAGCCACAGAAGGACTCCCAGAGCATTCCAAAGGAAAGAACCAAGCCAGAACGACAGCATCGGCAACAGCTAGAGCAGAGTGTCACCTCCAGCGACGAATACAGCAGCAATTACCAGTGGCATCTCAGACCTAGCCGAGGGAGACAGCAAAGACAGGGTTCACTGAATCCTCTAGCAGAGCCTTTTCAGCCTCAGCTGAGTCCTCAGCATCACGAAGAGGATGTGCCACTACAAAGCGAAGAGGATGTGCCACTAAAAAGCGAAGAGGATGTGCCACTACAATCTCAGAGACTTGACTGGAGTCCTGATAGGCCTGAGCATGGTGAATCCAAGGTCGACCCTCCGGACCTGACGAAAAAGGAGCAACAGGCGGTAAGACAGCGATCCCAGAGACTGAGACATCAGCCTGTGGTACTGAGTTATGATACATTGGGTCAACCGTCCTTGGTACGAAGAAACTGTAAGGTAATAGAGACTCAAGTAACACAGACTAAGGGTTACTGGAGGCCTTGGATGGCTGAGGTTTTCTAATGTGATGTTTTACTTGTTCACGGAAATGTCCGGAGACATTTTGTGGGGGAGAGTGTAGCCCTGAGTGTTTATTGCCCCTTTAAGAGACAGATAAATATAGCCCTGAGTGTTTATTGCCCCTTTAAATTTTGATTTCGGTAATGGAGTTTTGATAATAAGAATTACGGTGACATTTGATGATAATACTGTTGCGATGTAATTTTTTAGAAAAAGTGTTATTATTGTGAAACTTAGCTTCACCAATAGAGGGCACCCTAAGCATTGCACTAGGCTGAGGATTGGTCACTGACGCTAGTAGAGTAAAAGAGCGCTCAGTATGTAATGAGTGAGTTCGATTGTACACGCTACAGAGAGTGTTCCTGCTCTAACCTGTCTTTTTCATGCTTTCATACAGGTAAGCTGACGAAGATTCACCCTCTAGTAAATCACAACAGTATTATGTGCTTATAAAACTGTAGTTCCCTTTCGAGGGAACTCGCGATGCGTCACTTGACGCTTTGGGAACGCCCCCAGCGTGCATGCGTCTGAGCATCAATGTCAACTAGTCCAATGGAAAGAATGAGCGTCACGGGCGGGTGACGTCATGACCAGGAAGGGATAAAGGCTCACCCGGTGAAACGCGGCATTAGCTTCTGTGTCTCAGCAAGCGATCTGTGTCATTTTGTCTCTGTCTATTTACTGTTGTCTGTTGCGGAAAAGGATGGAAACTAAGCAAGTGTACAAACAGTGTGTTTCTCCCTGCCCGCGTTATTTAACGGGTGGGGACACACACGAGCTTTGTGTCGTTTGTTTGGGAGTGGAGCATGCGGTCTCAGCCTTCGAGGGGGCTGAGTGCCAGCACTGTGAGATGTTACCGCTTCGCATGCTCCGCTCTCGCCTGTCACTCTTTGATAAAGTGAGTGGGCAGGCTCGCGATCCACAGGGATCAGGACCCGCGTCTGCTGAGGCGGCGCGGAGAATGCATTCCTGGGGATCGCAAAAGGATCTTTCGGAGGGGTTGGAGACGGGTCCGAGGGCTCTTTCTCCTTCCTTACCCGAGAGATCCAGTGCTCTCTCCCCGGTGTCGGAAGCACGCTCTGCGGTTTCTTTCGCCCGGGGAGAGAGCCCTCCACTACTTTGTTGCTCTTCCTCCGAGGAGGTTGATGTGATGAGTGTGGAGAGTGTAAGCACACACATGGGGGAAAGGGATTCACAATTTATTTCCCCAGCATATGATGAGCTGGTGGATGTTATGTCGCGGGCTGTAGAGAAGTTAAATATTGAATGGCCATCTGAGAATAAGGGCCCTCGTCCTAAAAGCAAATTAGATGAGCGCTTTTTATCTTCAACCACATTATCTCCACCACGAGGGCTTCCATTTTTTCCCGATTTACACAATGAGATTTCAAAATCGTGGAATAAACCATACTCATCACGTCTTTTCAGCCCTCATGTTAACACTTATTCGAGAATAAGAGGGCTGAAAGAGTATGGTTATGAGGCGATGCCCCAGGCGGAAGAGAATTTAGCCAGTTATCTTTCCCCTGGTCCCGCATCGTCTCTGAAAGCCTCGGCTTTGCCCACTAGACCGCTTAAAGCCACTTCGGTGTTAGTGGGCAAAGCTTATACGGCAGCAGGTCAAGCTGGAGCATGTCTGCATACTATGGCAGTGCTCCAGGCTTATCAAGCTGACCTGCTGGGGGATCTGGATAGTAGTGAGGGAGTCAGTCATGACGAGATTCGTGAACTTCGTCGGGCTACCGATCTTTCTCTCAGGGCTACTAAGGAGACCGCCAGAGCAATTGGGCGGTCTATGGCAGCCTTGGTAGCTACTGAGAGACATTTATGGTTGAATCTGTCTGAAATCAAAGAAAAAGATCGAGCTTTTTTATTAGATGCTCCGCTTGAACCTTCTGGTCTCTTCGGCGACGCAGTCCACGCGGTCGTCGAGAGATTTCAGGAGTCAAAAAAACAAGCGGACGTTTTTAAAAAGTTTATCCCTCGCCGGGTCCAGCCCCCTGGGGCTGCTGGGCGTGAGCAGCCCCAGCCGTCAAGCTCATCATATCGTGTGCATCAGAAAGAGAGTGTTGCGTCTCGTGCACCTCCACGTAGAGACTGGAGACAGACGCAACCCTCTCAACCGAAGTCTTCTAAGTCGAAGCCGGATCTGAGGACCGTTCTTCAGGCGAAGAAGACTTCGGTTCAAAAAAAAAAAAGGTCCTGATGTTCACGCATCAGGCCTGTGAGGACAGCCCCGACCGAAGTGGAGCGGTGTACACCTCATTTTACGGTGCCCGTTCCATTTCGGGGTCCTCACGAGACCGTTCTGCCAACCCTGCCACCCTCGGTGCTTCAGGGCGCAGCGGTCTCCAGCGAGTCGCTGATGCTATGCTGCGGCACAGCATCGGTTTCGCGCCCTCTGAGGGGGGCCTTAGAGCGGCCAGTTCAGGTAGTTCCTGCCATTATGTTTCAGGCTCCGGAATTGGCTGTCTCGATAACACCAGAGACCAGCCTCGAGAGGCTGGTTCCCTTAGTAAATTTTCTGGCAGCGTGGAAGCTTCTGCCGAATATTTCTCATTGGGTCCTGCAGATTGTAGAGAAAGGATACAGAATCCAGTTTGGTTCTCGTCCTCCTCGTTACAACGGGGTGCTGCCCACAGTGGTGCATCCCGAGCAGGCTCTGGTAATGGAGCAAGAGGTAAAGGCCCTGTTAGCAAAGGAAGCTATAGAACAGGTGTACTCACCCGACAGAGAGTCGGGTTTTTACAGCCGTTATTTCATTGTTCCAAAAAAGGATGGGGGGTTGCGTCCCATTTTAGATCTTCGTCTGTTGAATCGTTCAGTACAGAAACTCAAGTTCAAGATGCTGACACTCAAACAGATCGCGACTCAAATCAGATCCGAGGACTGGTTTGTCACGATAGATCTGAAGGACGCCTACTTCCATATCTCCATCCTCCCTCAGCACAGGAAGTTCCTAAGGTTTTCTTTCGGGGGCAAAGAATACCAATATCGGGTTCTTCCTTTCGGTCTAGCTTTATCACCCCGCACGTTCACGAAATGCGTGGATGCAGCTCTAGCCCCTCTCAGGCTTCAGGGCATACGTATTCTGAACTACATCGACGACTGGCTGGTTCTGGCGGAATCAGAGCAGTCGGCGGTTCGGCACCGAGGTGTCGTTCTCGCTCATATGCAGATGTTGGGGTTGAGGCTCAACGCCAAGAAGAGTGTTCTTTCTCCAGTACAGAGAACCACTTTCCTTGGTGTGGTATGGGATTCAGTGACGATGCGGGCCACTCTATCGCCCGTTCGTGTAGCTGCTATCCTGACAGCCACCAAAGAGCTAAAGCTAGGCCAGTCACGCACTGTGAAACAGTTCGAGAGACTGTTGGGTCTCTTGGCGGCAGCGTCCAACGTGATTCCTTTTGGCCTGCTGTACATGAGACCTTTACAGTGGTGGCTAAGGACCAGAGGGTTCTCCCCGAGGGGAAACCCACTTCGTATGATCAAGGTCACGCGGCGGTGCCTTCGTGCCTTAATTATATGGAGGAAACATTGGTTCTTGACCCAGGGTCCGGTATTGGGAGCTCTTTGCCATCGTGTTACGATCTCGACAGATGCTTCCCTCACCGGCTGGGGAGCGGTAATGGAAGGCCGCTCGGTTCAGGGTCTGTGGAAAAGTCATCATCTTTCGTGGCACATCAATTGCCTGGAGATGATGGCTGTCTTCAATGCGTTGAGACAGTTTCTCCCAGACCTGAGGGGCCATCATGTGCTTGTACGAACAGACAACACATCAGTGGTCTCTTATCTGAACCGTCAGGGGGGTCTGCGGTCGCGTCCGCTCTGCAAACTGGCGCACCAGATCCTCCTGTGGTCTCTGGGGAAGGTACTCTCCCTGAGGGCAGTGTATATTCCTGGGGACCAGAATGTGGGGGCAGACATCCTGTCGAGGCAGGAGCTGAGGCCAGGGGACTGGAGACTCCACCCCGAGGCGGTGGAGAAAATTTGGGAGTTTTACGGCCAAGCAGAGGTGGATCTGTTTGCGTCTCAGCACACGACGCACTGTCCACTTTGGTTCTCCCTTACTCACCCAGCCCCCCTGGGGCTGGATGCTATGGTGCAGACGTGGCCGAGGCTACGTCTGTACGCATTTCCCCCTGTTGCTCTGCTCCCAGGAGTTCTGGAACGAGTCCGCCAGTACGGAATAAGCCTACTGCTTGTAGCACCACGCTGGCCGAGTCGGATCTGGTTTGCGGACCTGATCCATCTCTTAGACGGTCCTCCCTTGGAGATCCCGATCAGGAGAGACCTTCTGTCTCAGGCCGGGGGCACAATATTTCACCCTCGGCCAGAGATTTGGAACCTGTGGGTTTGGCCTCTGAGGGGGCCCAACTCATAGAGAGTGGTCTCTCAGCTGAGGCTGCTGAGACCATCCTAAGCTCCAGAGCTCCAGCTACTAGGAAACTATATGCGCTGAAATGGAAAGTTTTTTCTGTATGGTGTCACCGACATCAGTGGGATCCGGTTAACTGTTCTGTGAACACAGTACTCGAGTTCTTGCAGGAGCGCTTTACGTCAGGTTTATGTCCTTCCACACTTAAGGTTTACGTGGCGGCCATTGCGGCTTACCACGCCCTGGTTGGGGGTACATCGTTGGGTCGAGACCCCCTGATTACACGTTTCCTTCGTGGCACACTGAGGCTGAGGCCTGCAACTCGCACTAGGGTGCCAGCTTGGGATTTGGCATTAGTACTAGAAGGCCTGTCTAGGGCTCCATTCGAGCCCTTAGATTCGGTTTCAGAGAAATTTCTTACCCTTAAGACTATCTTTCTGCTAGCTATTTCGTCCCTTAAGAGAGTTGGAGACCTTCAGGCCCTTTCGGTTTCCCCCACTTGCCTTGAGTTTGCACCGGGGATGGTCAAGGCATTCTTATATCCAAAACAGGGATACGTCCCTAAGGTGCCGACCTTGATTCCGAGGCCTATCGTGCTGCAGGCTTTCTGTCCTCCTCCTTTTACATCTGCGGACCAGGAAAGGCTGAACCTCTTGTGTCCAGTGCGAGCACTGGATACTTATGTTCATCGGACATCTTCTATGAGGAAGTCCGACCAGTTATTTATTTGCTTTGGATCACCTAAGAAGGGTCTTCCTGCTTCTAAACAGACGGTTAGCAAGTGGATAGTCGAGGCTATTTCACTTGCATACGAGTACTCTGACCATCCGTGTCCCTTGGTGGTCAGAGCTCACTCAACGAGGGGTATGGCGGCCTCTAAAGCCTTGTTATTTGGGGTTTCCCTCCAAGACGTTTGTGATGCGGCAGGCTGGTCCTCACCGCTCACATTCGTCAGGTTTTACAGTTTGGACCTGGATGCTGCCCCAGGTTCTCAGGTGCTTAGTGCTTAGTTCCAACAGACTGACACTCAGGTACTTGGAATTCTGGCGTTTTGGGTATTCTCGTTCCCAAAGCGTCAAGTGACGCATCGCGAGTTCCCTCGAAAGGGAACGTCTCAGGTTACTACTGTAACCATAGTTCCCTGAGACAGGGAACGAGACGATGCGTCACCCTGCCATACTTCCTGCTTCCCTGTGATCGGCTTGCTTCGACTTTTTGAAGCTAATGCCGCGTTTCACCGGGTGAGCCTTTATCCCTTCCTGGTCATGACGTCACCCGCCCGTGACGCTCATTCTTTCCATTGGACTAGTTGACATTGATGCTCAGACGCATGCACGCTGGGGGCGTTCCCAAAGCGTCAAGTGACGCATCGTCTCGTTCCCTTTCTCAGGGAACTATGGTTACAGTAGTAACCTGAGACGTTCTTGCAAGAAATGTATTGAGATGTTCAATGTTACTGTGGTTCTGAGTTTTTGCACCTAAAATGGCGGACGATCATTAACAATCCTGATAAAAGATTGTGACTTTCTGCTTGAGTGAAAATGAGCAGTTAGTGTTTAAAAATACCAAAATTCACACAAAAATGTGAGATAGGTGATGTTTAGGAACCTGAAATAGTCGTGTGTAGTGTTAAAGAAGTGACGCTAAAGGACACACGTGTGAATAGGCCATAATCACCCCACTCACGTATTAACTTTGTTGAGTCATTCGATCAGCCATTGACTGTAAAAAGAGCATTTTATGGTGTAATGGGAAATCAGACTCGGTGTGTTAATGATTTTATTATCCATTTGCTGAGGAAGTAATGTTAAAATATAGACACTGGTATTGGGTTAAAGCTGTGATTAAGTAATTCATAAAATTATTAAAAAAGGCAATAGGGAAAGTTTATACAATTATAAAGGCTGGAGTAATGTAGCTATGTACTGAATTGTAATTTTCAGTGTTTGAGTATAGAGTTTGTACATTACGCGCCTGTATTTTTGTTAACAGAGTGTAATGTGATACTTAAATGTTATCTACTATACTTGCCTCTGCACAGTGTAAGAGTGAGAATTGAACATGTTTAGATTTGTGTTATAGTGTTAATGGGTTTAAAAAAGGGTAACTTTAAGGATAGTGTGAGGTGTGTCCAGTCAGTGTCAGGAATATGCATAAATGCTTGCAGTTTGAGACATCATTTTTGATACTGTTAAGGTCGCTGACGCTAGTAGAGTAAAAGAGCGCTCAGTATGTAATGAGGGAGTTCGAGTGTACACGCTACAGAGAGTGTTCCTGCTCTAACCTGTCTTTTTCATGCTTTCATACAGAAATAAATGTACCAAGGAAAAGCACCGCCTCATTTTTCAAGAGTGTAACATAATGATGACGCTGAAGTGAAGTGAAAGCAGTGAAACGGTACGTATTGCGCTAGTTTATGATTGAATCAGAGAAAAAAATACCAAACAAATATCTTGCATGTATTTTTGCGCTTGACCCAGCTGTTATATCTCACTGTAACTGCGAACGACGCCAGTATGTCTGAGTCCATATTAAAGTTAGCTGGTCAGTCAAAACTACACAGTCCACACAAAACTACAGGTTCACGATACAACTACGATTAGCGGAAGTGGCTTACCGGAAATCTAACACATTATATTTCAAAAATGGCGGCGCCCACTCTTGCGTGGAAAAATAAGGAGGATACAGCACTTTATACAATGGATTGAATATAAATAGATATGAATCAGCCCTCGAGCGACTGAACCAAAGGAGATTCACACTACAGAGAGGGCGGGGCCTCAGAGCCACACCCACCATTACATCATCACCGCGAGGACCAATGGGAGCGTTTACCAGCTGGAATTAATTTTTCACTTTAACATGCTGTTTCAAACTCCACAAACAAACTTTATTTGAATTTCTTTTAACAGCATTTCATTCTTATATTTCATTTGAAGTATATCTGAAGTTGGCTGTTCCTGATCCTGATTGATTGCTCCTGTCTGCCTAGCTGCCTGCTGTAACGCAGGAGTTTCCTGCATCACCTCCTTCAAACCCACGTAGAGAGCCGTCTCCTGAGTATTAACACTACATCTCCCATCATGCATTTCATCTGGACATCACACACACCTGTTTCCACTCATTGCTCTCACACCTGTATCCATTTGCTTGTGTATTTAACCAGCTCTCAACCCTCATTCAGTGCGAAGTATTGTTTAGCCCTGGCTTACCTACTGAGCGTTCATCCTTGTGTTTTCTCCTACTGGTTCAGATCTCGGACTGTTTGCTGTTATCTACGATCATTCTCTGGCTACCTAGACCTTGGACTGTTTCCTGGCTTTCGATTATTCTCTGGCTTCTTTGACTCTGGCCTGTTTACCGTGCTTCGACAAATCTCTGCCTGTCCTGGACTTCAACGCCTGTGTCTCTGAGTACTCTTGCCTAGCCCTTCTACTATTGTCTACTTATATCAAATAAAAGCTGCAAATGGATCTTACCGACTCTGAGCAATCCTTACACCTGCTGTGTTTTGTTTGCTTCGACGCTGTAAGCTCCGTCTAAGCCTCGTATTAGCTTTGTATTTCTTTCTGTTTTGAACCATAATTTACTACCATTTCTAGTTGTTTATACTAATAAATACAGCTTAGACAACATCTCAGATTAACCTGACATCGCTAGCTTCCGTTATTGTTAGCACAACACGCTATTAACTCGCTAGCCTGTTAACGCGCCACCCGTGCGCTCAGTTATTTATTTATTTATTTTTCTCTCGTGCGCCCGCGCCTCTGAGTTCATAAAAAGCGCAGGTGAATAAGAATCAGTCAACAAACACGGTGAGTAATGTCTTGTCCTGTTATTGTCACCTGCACTTCATGTTACATGTTTAGCATAGCCTTCCCCGTCGGCAATATAGGGTTTATATGTGATAAATGCAAGGAAACAGTCAGGCTGACGGAGAAGATTTCAGAATTAGAAACACTTATCCAAACTTTAATTGAGGATAGTAAGTGTGCTAGAGCTTTAGATTCTATTTTGGATGCGCCTAGCATAGTGAACTCTTTACATGATTCGGTTCCGGCTGAATTATTGTCTGTGCAGCCAGGCAGATGGGTGACTGTGAGGGATCGCTCTAGTCGCGGATCAAATAAACACTCTTCCGTTCCGATAACCACAACAAATCGATTTGCCCCACTCAGTGAAACACCCACTGAGAATTCTGTTGATTGTGCCCTGGTAATTGGCGATTCTATTACACGGAACGTGTAAATAGAGACACCAGCCAACATAGTCACATGTTTGCCGGGAGCCAGAGCGCCTGACATCAAAGCAAATTTAAAAGTGCTGGCTAATGCTAATCGTAAATTCTCTAAGATTGTTATTCACGTCGGCACTAATTATGTTCGACTCCGCCAGTCGGAGATCACCAAAATTAATATTAAAGAGGTGTTTGAACTCGCAAATACGATGTCAGGCACTGTAATTTGCTCTGGCCCCCTTCCTGTTCGAAGGAGTGATGAGATAGTTAGCAGATTGTCATCACTCAATGGCTGGCTGTCTAAGTGGTGTCCGCAAAATAATATAGAATTCATAGACAATTGAAGAAGTTTTTGGGGCAAACCTGACCTGTTGAAAAGAGATGGTATTCATCCCTCCTGGGATGGTGCTGCTCTTCTCTCTAGTAATTTGGCTCATAGTCTTAGAGACAAAACATGACAATCTGGGGTTCAGGTCAGGAAGCAGACAAACTGGCTAAACCGACCGTCTGCTAGCGGCCTCGCGTCACCAAGGTCAGATAAATCCCATCACATAGAGCCTCTTTCACCTAGATATCATCATATAGAGACTGTGTCTGCTCCCCGAATTTGGAAATCCAAAAAACGTCCAAAACGATCTAAGGTTAAACATGTAATTGATATTACAACAAATAAAATATAGATATAATACAGATGAGCAAACGATAAAGCTTGGGTTGCTGAATATTCGATCCCTTACTTCAAAAGCGCTCATAGTTAATGATATGATTTCAGATCATGACCTAGATGTGCTGTGTATGACAGAAACCTGGCTAAAACCAGACGATTACATTACTTTAAATGAGTCCACCCCCATGATTACTGTTATAAACATGAACCTCGCCTGAAAGGCAAAGGGGAAGGTGTTGCTGTAATTTATAGTAATATTTTCAAAACCACAAAAAAATCTAGTTTTACATATACTTCTTTTGAAGTGTTGGTACTTAATGTAAAAATATATAATGTAAACGATAAATCAAGTTTGAGAATTCTGCTGGCAACTGTATACAGGCCACCAGGGCACCATAAAGATTTTATCAAAGATTTTGCTGACTTTCTATCAGAATTAGTATTGACTGCAGATAAAGTCCTAATTGTTGGTGATTTAAATATACATGTAGATATTGGAAAAGATGCAATGGGATTGGCATTTAAAGAAATTCTCAACTCTATTGGAGTTAGACAACACGTGTCAGGACCTACTCATTATCGTAATCATACTCTAGATCTAATATTATCACATGGAATCAATGTTGATGCTGTTGAAATTCTGCAGCAGAGCGACGACATCTCAGATCATTATCTAGTCTCATGTAAATTACATTTAGCCAAGGCTGCAAAGCCAACTCCGTGTTACAAGTATGTTAGACCTATCACTTCTGCCACTAAAGATTGCTTTATCAATAATCTTCCTAATCAGTTTCATCGTCTCAGCATCCCAGATAGCTTAGAAGAACTTGATATTGCAACAGAAACTTTTAACTCTCTCCTTTCCAGCACTTTAGACACAGTTGCTCCGTTGCGCTTTAAGAGGATTAAAGAAAATAGTCCAACGCCGTGGTACAACAAGCACACCCGGGCCCTTAAGAGAGCAGCCAGAAAAATGGAGCGCAACTGGAAGAAAACAAAACTAGAGGTATTTCGGATTTCATGGAAGGAGAGCTTGATTGCATACATAGAGGCTTTAAAAGCTGCTAGACCTGCTTATTTTTCAACCCTATTAAAAGAAAATAAACATAATCCAAGGTATTTATTTGAAAAAGTGGCTACACTAACGAAAAAGAAAGCTTCAAGCCCAGAAGTTTGCTTCTGAAGAAACACAGCAGTAATGACTTTATGAACTTCTTCACTTATAAGATTGATAATATTAGGGACAAAATTATAACTATGCAACCGTCTACTACAGCATCACATCAGGGAGTGCATTATAGTCTCCCTGAGGTAAAATATGATTCATTTGTTGCCATAGGAGAGGAAGAATTTTGCAAACTCGTTAATTCATCTAAATCGACAACATGTATGTTAGACCCTTTAACGACTAAACTACTGAAAGAGATGCTTCCAGAAGTCATAGATTCTCTTCTTAACATCATTAATTCGTCTTTGTCTCTAGGATACGTACCAAAACCCTTTAAGCTGGCTATGATTAAACCGCTTGTTAAAAAAACGCAACTTGATCCTACAGAATTTGTCAATTACAGGCCGCTCTCAAATCTACCTTTTCTGTCAAAGATACTAGAAAAGGCAGTATCCTCACAACTGTGTTCCTTTCTTGACAAAAATGGTATCTGCGAGGATTTCCAGTCAGGATTTAGACCGCACCATAGCACTGAGACAGCTCTCATTAAAGTCACAAATGATTTGCTCTTATCATCCGATCATGGTTGTATCTCTCTATTAGTGTTACTTGATCTTAGTGCTGAATTTGACACCATTGACCACAACATTCTCTTAAATAGACTAGAAAACTATGTTGGCATTAGTGGAATTGCACTAGCATGGTTTAAATCATATTTATCTGACCGCTATCAGTTTGTAGCAGTAAATGAAGAGATGTCTTATCGATCACAAGTTCAGTATGGCGTACCACAAGGCTCAGTACTAGGACCGCTGCTGTTCACTCTGTACATGCTACCTTTAGGAGATATCATTAGGAAACATGGCATTAGCTTTCACTGTTATGCTGATGATACTCAGCTCTATATTTCTTCCAAACCTAACGAAACTCACCAATTCACAAAATTAATCAAAGTTCTGGCCAGTTGATGATACCTAGAATATCTAAATCGACTGCTGGCGGTAGATCCTATTCCTATTTAGCACCAAAACTTTGGAACAATCTTCCTAACATTGTCCGTGAAGCAGACACAGTCTGTCAGTTCAAAGCTAGACTAAAAACACATCTCTTTGACCTAGCATTCACATAACACTCTATAGACTTCTATAATTCAATATTAGGCTGCTTAGATTAGGTCAGCCGGAACTGGGAACACTTCCCTTAAATCCTGATGTACTCGTTACATCATAAGAAGAATGGCATCTACGCTAATTTTAGTGTCTTTGTTTATCCCGAGGTTTTCCCGCAGCCTGCCGGATCCAGGCCGTTTCCAGATCTGACGAAGGACTTTCGCCTGGACCCGATGACAATGCAGTGCTGAAGTGCCAACTAGCCTCTCCCTATGGAGGATCCCTATACCACTCTACAGATAAAGCGTTGTGGAATTTTTCGGTTCGTGTACCTACCCAAAGTGATAAGATAAAATAAAATTCTGCATCAAAATTTTTAGACAAGACAAGTAGTTTGTTTAGGCATGGTTTGTAAGGAATTACAAACCTGCGCACATATTCAAACGCACATAACTATAGAATAAATTCTTAATGTGCATGTGAACGCCATCAGCGTCTATCACAGGTTCACGTTTAAAGTCTGTTTAGCGGTGTCGTCTTAGCGGCCCCTAATTTAATAACAAATGATCATTTAGACGGAAGTGAATCAATCAAAACTAACTTTAGCTGGAAAAAACATTTTTCAAGAACCACTATAAAACCAAACCAACCAATGTTTATCTCTGTAAAGCTGCTTTGAAACAATCTACATTGTTAAAAGCGCTATATAAATGAGGATGCCTTGACTATATCGGGGCCTTAATAAATAATATTGAATATAAAATTGTAATAAATAAATTGGGCTGCACGATAATCACGATATAACTTTTAGTCTGATGTGCACATTTCTTTATAATAATTATCAAATATTTGTATTTTATTTTTACAATACAATAGAAATTTATAACAGTTAAAAAAAATAAGTAATAATAATAATTGCTAGTATTATTGACATCAGAGAACCGTGAACACATAGCAATAGCAAATTTATGTCACACAATGAAATGTATTGAAATATTAATCTAAAATCTCAGGAGGACTTCAAAGAATAAATATGTTACGTCGATCGGGCTCGGCTGATAAAGTTTGGGAGTTTGGAAATTAGCGAGTCTTTAGTAAGAGTACAATTTGCGTTGTATCCTCACCTCTCCTGATTGGCTCCTGCCATCTCGTCTGATTGGTGGAGAGCAGTAATGATGAAACACTGATCCTGACAGAT
>NW_027508874.1:182500-200000 GCF_051911475.1 Siphateles boraxobius
GTGTGGAGGAGAACGTGTGGAGGAGAGCGAGCCGAAGACCGTGTCTGTGGAGGAGAACGAGCCGAAGACCGTGTGTGTGGAGCGAGCTGAAGACCGTGTGTGTGGAGGAGAACGAGCCGAAAACCGTGTATGTGGAGGAGAGCGAGCCGAAGACCGTGTGTGTGGAGGAGAGCGAGCCGAAGACCGTGTGTGTGGAGGAGAACGAGCCGAAAACCGTGTGTGTGGAGGAGAGCGAGCCGAAGACGTGTGTGTGGAGGAGAACGAGCCGAAGACCGTGTGTGTGGAGGAGAACAGGCCGAAGACCGTGTGTGTGGAGGAGAGCGAGCCGAAGACCGTGTGTGTGGAGGAGAGCGAGCCGAAGACCTTGTGTGTGGAGGAGAGCGAGCCGAAGACCGTGTGTGTGGAGGAGAGCGAGCCGAAGACCGTGTGTGTGGAGGAGAACAGGCCGAAGACCGTGTGTGTGGAGGAGAACAGGCTGAAGATGTGTGTGTGGAGGAGAATTTGTGGAGGAGAGTGAGCCGAAGACCGTGTGTGTGCAGGAGAACGAGCCGAAGACCGTGTGTGTGGAGGAGAGCGAGCCGAAGACCTTGTGTGTGGAGGAGAACGAGCCGAAGACCGTGTGTGTGGAGGAGAGCGAGCCGAAGACCGTGTGTGTTGAGGATAGCGAGCCGAAGACCGTGTGTGTGGAGGAGAACGAGCCGAAGACCGTGTGTGTGGAGGAGAGCGAGCCGAAGACCGTGTGTGTGGAGGAGAGCGAGCCGAAGACAGTGTGTGTGTGGAGGAGAGCGAGCCGAAGACCGTGTGTGTGGAGGAGAGCGAGCCGAAGACCTTGTGTGTGGAGGAGAGCGAGCCGAAGACCGTGTGTGTGGAGGAGAGCGAGCCGAAGACCGTGTGTGTGGAGGAGAACAGGCCGAAGACCGTGTGTGTGGAGGAGAACAGGCTGAAGATGTGTGTGTGGAGGAGAATTTGTGGAGGAGAGTGAGCCGAAGACCGTGTGTGTGCAGGAGAGCGAGCCGAATACGGTGTGTGTGGAGGAGAACGAGCCGAAGACCGTGTGTGTGGAGGAGAGCGAGCCGAAGACCTTGTGTGTGGAGGAGAACGAGCCGAAGACCGTGTGTGTGGAGGAGAACGAGCCGAAGACCGTGTGTGTGGAGGAGAGCGAGCTGAAGACCGTGTGGAGGAGAGCGAGCCGAAGACCGTGTGTGTGGAGGAGAACGAGCCGAAGACCGTGTGTGTGGAGGAGAACGTGTGGAGGAGAGCGAGCCGAAGACTGTGTGTGTTGAGGAGAACGAGCCGAAGACCGTGTGTGTGGAGGGGAGCGAGCTGAAGACCGTGTGTGTGGAGGAGAGCGAGCCGAAAACCGTGTGTGTGGAGGAGAGCAAGGCGAAGACCGTGTGTGTGGAGGAGAACGTGTGGAGGAGAGCGAGCCGAAGACCGTGTGTGTGGAGGAGAACAAGCTGAAGACCGTGTGTGTGGAGGAGAGCGAGCCGAAGACCGTGTGTGTGGAGGAGAGCGAGCCGAAGACCGTGTGTGTGGAGGAGAGCGAGCCGAAGACCGTGTGTGTGGAGGAGAGCGAGCCGAAGACCGTGTGTGTGGAGGAGAACGTGTGGAGGAGAGCGACCCGAAGGCCGTGTGTGTGGAGGAGAACGAGCCGAAGACCGTGTGTGTGGAGGAGAGCGAGCCGAAGACCGTGTGTGTGGAGGAGAGCGAGCCGAACGAGCCGAAGACCGTGTGTGTGGAGGAGAGCGAGCCGAAGACTGTGTGTGTGGAGGAGAACGAGCCGAAGACCATGTGTGTGGAGGAGAACGTGTGGAGGAGAGCGAGCCGAAGACCGTGTGTGTGGAGGAGAGCGAGCCGAAGACCGTGTGTGTGGAGGAGTGCAAGCCGAAGAACGTGTGTGTGGAGGAGAACGAGCCGAAGACCGTGTGTGTGGAGGAGAGCGAGCCGAAGACCGTGTGTGTGAGGTTTCAGTGCGTAACGTTACCTGTCTTTGAAGAAGCGTCTGATGCCGAACGCCACAAGCTTCAGCGTCGCCTCCACCACAAACGTGGAGCTGAAGAAGTAGTTGCAGTACTGAAGCGTCGTCTCCAGCGACTGAGAACCAGACACAAGATCAATCACACGAGACCGAGGACATCAATGCATCTTTACTGCAGATTTACTGTGGGAAATACTCTGAATGATTCAAGATTTCTCAGAACTTTCTCTTTCTCTGGAAAGTCACCATGAAACCAAAATTGACAAATCTTGTTTTTTTTTATGGAATATTGTATATATGTGATGCATGATATATCGGCCACTGTATCCGTATCGGACGATATATGTTCATTTTTAATGTTATCGGCCAGATAAGAAAATTTGGCCGATATATTAAAGCAGATAAATAATGGATTATGAGACGCTTCATATTCGCACTGTTCAACATGATCGTTTTGAATTGCTTGAAATATGATTTGAATCCATTGTGCAGTGCAAGTCTGTCATATCGGCTACATACAATTATAATGAGAACATTATAAATGTGTGTTTGGGATGTGGCTTTAAATGGTGAGACTTTTGTTTTTGTAATCAGGCTCTAACAAATCATTTAGATTTATCTGCCAATATATCGGTTATCGGTTTTCAAATATAAAGAATTATCGATTATTGGTATTGGCCAAAATGTTCATATTGGTGCATCCCTATAATATTGCTGTTTATTGTAAATGATATATGAGTGCACATCATTACAGTTTTAATAATGTTGAATGAGAATAAGTTCCTCTTGCAGCTTCTCTTCTCTTCTCTGATGATGTGGGCGGGGCTATAACCTGTCACTCACATGAGCTCAGCCAATAGCAAACCACAACCATCCAATCAATTCCCCACAGACACAATCAAGCCCTGCCCACATCTGTTATTGTTCCTGAAGTCAATACCTCGTTACAGTGGTAAACAGATGCTACTAGTCCTCACACTGATGATTCAGGCTACGTCTACATTAATAATCTGGATACATTTGAAAAAGGCGATTTCGTTTAAAAACGCTCTCCGTCCACACTAGCATTTTCAGATGTTTTCATATGTTTCTGTGTGGATGAGAAACTTTTGGAAATGCCTGAAAACGCTAAATTCACCTTTACTGCGCATGCGTAAACCCTGACAGAAGCTCACTGAGATGATACAGACAGAAAAATAAATAATAATGTTATAGCGCAATTGTTCTGACAGGATCATTTTATTTAGTAGAATATCTCAGCATTCTCTGATGGTCCAGGTCACTCACTCATCATTATATATTTGGTATAAAATGCTCAAACTGCTCTCATATTTAATGCAGGACAGCGAATGCGAGTGAATTTTCTGTCATCTTTGCAGGACTGTGATATGAAGAGTGTGCAAAGTAACATATTTCTGCAACAGTGTGAAAGAAAACAGCACATAACAGCCACAATACCAGTATAAACATGAATATCTATTGGTACAATATGCGTCACATGACTAAACTTACGTCACCGTTTTTAAATACCTGCGTTTTGACAGTCCACACTACAACACAAAAACTGCATTTTCAAATGTATCCACTTTGGAGAGCGTTTTCATTAATAAAAACACCGTCTTAGTGTGAACGGAAGGCCAAAACGGAGAGAAAAAGATGCGTTTTCAAATGAAACCGTATTAGGGTAAGTTTACACGGAAACAATCTGAAGAGATAACGCAAAAGTGTTGTTGCGTTATCACTTTTTATTCTGCGTTTAGACAAGCGTTATGGGGGAAATCTGCGTGCATATGGTGACGCAAAAGTGTGTGAAATTGATGTAGTATGCACTCCAGGCGGCTAGGTGGCAATGTGAAGCACTGCCACACAACAACACCAAGTCCGCGCGCCCTGCGTACAACCTGCGTACAAGTAGCGTGAAATCAAAACATGGTGAAGCGAACAGCAAAAAGACTCTTGTACGTTTATCAGAGCTGCTAGGGCAATTTGAAGGTCCGACGTATGGAAATAATCCGACATGTTGGTTGTTATTTTCCTGTACTGGCGCATGCCTGTGACATAAATGCGTACGCGACGAGAACCACCGTGAGCAGATTTGCGTTTTACCATTTAGACGGGAACGCGACGGTGGAGTGTTTTTAAGATTTCCACTCTGGAGGGTGGTTTCACTTTTTTTGAGTTTTTAAGCCCCAAAAATGCCGTCGCCGTGTAAATGAAAGGCACATCGAAATAAAATATTATTTTGGTTTTCACCCACGAGCATTCTCGTGTAAACAGGGCCTTAGTGTGGACAAAGCCTCAAACTCTGGTTCAGACCACACAGCTGATTGGATACAGTGGGTCATGTGACGGTGCTGCTCACCTGTGGTTGGCTGTAGTGCTCCAGGCTCATGGTGACCACATTGATGCAGATGATGAGGGTGATGAAGAGGTCCAGATAATGACTGGTGCAGAATGAGTGAATCATCAGACGAATGCGGCCGTACGAGGAGTAATACGGCAGACGCTGGGCCTCTGCACACACACAGTGTTTATTGTTATTAATATCATCATAACTGGCACCTTTATTTCACCTTCATGTTTTTCGCCACTGATTTTTAATGAAGCTTGTTTCCACCACGGAGTAAAAAACAAAATGGGCATTGCAAATTTTTTATCTCACAATTCTGACTTTTTTCTCACAATTGCATGTTTATATCTCGCAAATCTGACTATATGTTTGTGATATACAATATCAGTCTATATAGAATGATAGACTGATGGATTGATAGAGTGATAGACTGATAGAGTGATGGACTGATAGAGTGATGGACTGAGACTGATAGAGTGATGGACTGATAGACTGATAGAGTGATGGACTGATAGAGTGATGGACTGATAGACTGATAGAGTGATAGAGTGATGGACTGATAGAGTGGTGGACTGATAGAGTGATGGACTGATAGAGTGATAGAGTGAAGGACTGATAGACTGATAGAGTGATAGAGTGATGAACTGATAGACTGATAGAGTGATGGACTGTTAGAGTGATGGACTGATAGACTGATAGAGTGATAGAGTGATAGAGTGATGGAGTGATAGAGTGATGGACTGATAGACTGATAGACTTATAGAGTGATGGACTGATAGAGTGATAGAGTGATGGACTGATAGAGTGATAGACTGATAGAGTGATAGACTGATAGAGTGATGGAGTGATAGAGTGAAGGACTGATAGACTGATAGAGTGATAGAGTGATGAACTGATAGACTGATAGAGTGATGGACTGTTAGAGTGATGGACTGATAGACTGATAGAGTGATAGAGTGATGGAGTGATAGAGTGATGGACTGATAGACTGATAGACTTATAGAGTGATGGACTGATAGAGTGATAGAGTGATGGACTGATAGAGTGATAGACTGATAGAGTGATAGACTGATAGAGTGATAGAGTGATGGACTGATAGAGTGATAGAGTGATGGACTGATAGAGTGATGGACTGACAGAGTGATGGACTGATAGAGTGATAGACTGATAGAGTGATGGACTGATAGAGTGATAGAGTGATGGAGTGATAGACTGATAGACTGATAGAGTGATGGAGTGATAGAGTGATAGACTGATAGAGTGATAGAGTGATAGAGTGATGGACTGATAGAGTGATAGACTGATAGAGTGATGGAGTGATAGAGTGATAGAGTGATAGACTGATAGAGTGATAGAGTGATGAACTGATAGACTGATAGAGTGATGGACTGATAGAGTGATGGACTGATAGACTGATAGAGTGATAGAGTGATAGAGTGATGGAGTGATAGAGTGATGGACTGATAGACTTATAGAGTGATTGACTGATAGAGTGATAGAGTGATGGACTGATAGAGTGATGGACTGATAGAGTGATAGACTGATAGAGTGATAGAGTGATAGAGTGATGGACTGATAGAGTGATAGACTGATAGAGTGATAGAGTGATGGAGTGATAGAGTGATGGACTGATAGACTGATAGACTTATAGAGTGATGGACTGATAGAGTGGTGGACTGATAGAGTGATAGACTGATAGAGTGATAGAGTGATAGAGTGATGGACTGATAGAGTGATAGAGTGATGGACTGATAGAGTGATGGACTGATAGAGTGATAGAGTGATGGAGTGATAGAGTGATGGACTGATAGAGTGATGGACTGATAGAGTGATGGACTGATAGAGTGATAGAGTGATGGACTGATAGAGTGATGGACTGATAGAGTGATAGAGTGATGGAGTGATAGAGTGATGGACTGATAGAGTGATAGAGTGATGGACTGATAGACTGATAGAGTGATAGAGTGATAGAGTGATGGACTGATAGACAGATAGAGTGATGGACTGATAGACTGATAGAGTGATAGAGTGATAGAGTGATGGAGTGATGGAGTGATGGAGTGATAGAGTGATGGACTGATAGAGTGATAGAGTGATGGACTGATAGAGTGATGGACTGATAGAGTGATGGACTGATAGAGTGATAGAGTGATAGAGTGATAGAGTGATGGACTGATAGACTGATAGAGTGATAGAGTGATAGAGTGATGGACTGATAGACAGATAGAGTGATGGACTGATAGACTGATAGAGTGATGGAGTGATGGAGTGATAGAGTGATGGACTGATAGACTGATAGAGTGATAGAGTGATAGAGTGATGGACTGATAGACTGATAGAGTGATAGAGTGATAGAGTGATGGACTGATAGACAGATAGAGTGATGGACTGATAGACTGATAGAGTGATGGAGTGATGGAGTGATAGAGTGATGGACTGATAGACTGATAGAGTGATGGACTGATAGAGTGATAGAGTGATGGACTGATGGACTGATAGACTGATAGAGTGATAGAGTGATGGAGTGATGGAGTGATAGAGTGATGGACTGATAGACTGATAGAGTGATGGACTGATAGAGTGATAGAGTGAGGGACTGATAGAGTGATGGACTGATAGAGTGATAGAGTGATGGAGTGATAGAGTGATAGACTGATGGGTGGATGAGCTCTCACTGCGCCTCCTCCTGTCGAGCCGCTGCTGCCGCTTCTCCTGCCGCCGCTGGAACTCCTCCACCTCCTGATGTTGACGGCACTTGTGGAAGTTCTCCACCACCACTCCCACAAACATGTTCAGCACGAAGAAGCTGACGATCAGCAGGAACGAGATGAAGTACAGCAGCATCCAGGGGCTGTTGTTTTTGACGGGCTGAACAGAGACGCACAAGAGAATCATCTGAATCCTGACCGGGCGAGCGAATATTATAATATCATTATTATATAATATCATCAATGCACTAAAAAATCGCATTCTCTGAAGCTAAACCAATTTGTCGAATAAATCACTCTTTCTGTAAAAGAGCAGCATTTACAACAAACACACTCACACACACGCTCAGTCAATTTACAGTTTTTGTGAATTTCAAAAACACTAAACTCCATTCTCTAAACCAAATTCTCAATAGCCGAAACTAATTTGTCGAATAAATCACTCATTCTGTAAAACATTAAACAAGTTTAGACACCGTTTGAAAATCTCATGAAAAACTCTGAACACATTCTTACTCACTAAAACACATTTCGCATTGTGATGCGTTTCTGTTTCAAAACGCAAAACACACACAGGCAAAAGTTAAAAACAACTACAACACAGCTGTCATCGTTTACACACAACTGTGTGTTTGGAAAAAACAATGGATGGAAAAAATATAAGAGGGAGAGGAGGAAGAGGATGAAGAGGAAGAAGAAGAGGATGAGGGAGAGGAAGATGAGGAAGAGGATGAGGGAGAGGAGGAAGAGGATGAGGGAGAGGAGGAAGAGGAAGAGGATGAGGAAGAATAAGAGGATGATTTGGAAGAGGACGAAGAGGATGAGGGAGAGGAGGATGAGGAAGAGGATGAGGGAGAGGAGGATGAGGAAGAGGATGAGGGAGAGGAGGAAGAGGAAGAAGAAGAGGATGAAGTGGTAGAGGACGAAGAGGATGAGGGGGAGGAGGAAGAGGATGAGGGAGAGGAGGATGAGGGAGAGGAGGAAGAGGATTGAGGGAGAGGAGGAAGAGGAAGAAGAAGAGGAAGAAGTGGTAGAGGACGAAGAGGATGAGGGGGAGGAGGAAGAGGAGGTGTGGAGAATGTTGTCAAGGCTGAATCTGGAACACAAGAGGGTTTTCTTCCTTTGCCTGGCAAGAGATGACATTCCCTGTGTGTGTGTGTGTGTGTTTTACCTGTTGGTGTGAGTGTGTCTTTTAGTTTGTGTGTGTGTGTGTTTGAGGGCATGTGTGTGTGTGTGTGTGTGTGTGTGTGTATGTGTGTGTGTGTGTGTGTGTGTGTGTGTGTGTGTGTGTGTGTGTGTGTGTGTGTGTGTGTGTGTGTGTGTGTGTGTGTGTGTGTGTGTGTGTGTGTGTGTGTGTGTGTGTGTGTGTTTTACCTGTTGGTCGATCCCGACAGCATCCAGCCCGTGGTACATGATATTTACCCATCCATCTTTAGATGCCAACACAAACAGTGACATCAGAGCCTGAAATGGAAAACCACCAAACAAACAGTCACACAGACACACACACACACACACACACACACACACACACACACACACACGGACACACACACACACACTGAGTCAAGATCACACGGATCTCCTCAGTAGGATTTAAAATATTATTATCTATAATCACAGACTACCATGATGCACTATGAATGTCATCAAGTTGTTCAACAAACTCAAACCATTTATATTTTTGTTTGAAAATTAATATTAACATAAAATATTAAGATACTATTTTAAATTTGTACTTGTATTTTCTGGATTTTTTATAAAAGATTTATTGTGGAGTGATGGAAACTAAGGGAAATATAAAAACACAAATGAATTCAAAATACTTATAATAACTATAAAAGTATCACAATGATACTAAAGCAACACTGGTTCAGATATGGCCGTTCAGCTCAAAACTCTATATTTGAGTATATTTACTAATGTCTATGGAGAAAGAAAGACTTCGGGAATCATGAAGAGACGGACCGGACACTCACCTGCCCCAGGTTGTCAAAGTTGTACTTGTGATGAACCCAGCGGTAATTCGCAGACAAACAGTCGGATTTATTGGTGATGTTCTTCACATCCAAACCCACACAGTAAAAGAACTTCCCTTTGAAGAGCTGAGACACACACACAGAGAGAGAGAGAGAGAGAGAGAGTGAGATCAGCATCTGACGGAGCAGGGTGAGAGATCAGCGATGACTGAGTCTGAGTGAGATTAACCTGAACTCCCAGGATGCCGAAGATGATGAAGAAGGCGCAGCAGATCAAGACGATGTTTCCGATGGGCTTCAGCGATGTGATAAGAGTCTCCACCACCAGCTTCAGTCCTGGAGCGCGACTGATCACCCTGAGGAACCATGAAGAACACAGTCAGAACCACACTGAACCAGTCAGAACCACACAGAACCGCACAGAACCACACTGAACTGCACAGAACCACACTGAACTGCACAGAACCACACTGAACCGCACAGAACCAGTCAGAACCACACAGAACCACACTGAACCGCACAGAACCAGTCAGAACCACACAGAACCACACTGAACTGCACAGAACCAGTCAGAACCACACAGAACCACACTGAACCGCACAGAACCAGTCAGAACCACGCAGAACCACACTGAACCGCACAGAACCAGTCAGAACCACACAGAACCGCACAGAACCACACTGAACCGCACAGAACCAGTCAGAACCACGCAGAACCACACTGAACCGCACAGAACCAGTCAGAACCACGCAGAACCGCATAGAACCGCACAGAACCGCACAGAACCACACTGAACCGCACAGAACCACACTGAACCGCACAGAACCAGTCAGAACCACATAGAACGGCACAGAACCCCACATAAATACACAGAACCACACATTAACCACATAGAACTGCACAGAACTCCACAGAACCACACAGAATCCTACAGAACCGCAAAAAATCGCAGAGAACTGTATAGAACCGCACAAAACCCCACAGAACTGCACATAACCACAGAGAACAGCACAGAACAACACAAAACTGCACAGAACAACATAGAACAGCACAGAACCGGATAGAACAACATAGAACCAGTCAGAATCACATAGAACCACACAGAACCACATTCAACCGCACAGAACCAGTCAGAACCACGCAGAACTACACTGAACTGCACAGAACCAGTCAGAACCACGCAGAACCGCATAGAACCGCAAAGAACCGCACAGGACAACACTGAACCGCAAAGAACCACACAGAACCACAGGTTAACCACATAGAACTACACAGAACCCCACAGAAATACACAGAACCACACAGAACCATGCATTAACCACATAGAACCGCACAGAACTCCACAGAACCACACAGAATCCCACAAAACCGCACAAAATCGAAGAGAACCGTATAGAACCGCACAAAACCCCACAGAACTGCACATAACCACAGAGAACAGCACAGAACCACACAGAACTGCACAGAACAACATAGAACAGCACAGAACCACATAAAACCACACAGAACGGCACAGAACCCCACAGAACAACATAGAACCAGTCAGAATCGCATAGAACCACACAGAACCACACAAAACTGCACAGAACCAGCCCAGACCGCTGGACCACCAACCGTATCGACTCGACAGCCAAGAACAGGGTCTTTTCATGGTAACACTTTACAATACGCTTCATTAGTTAACATTAGTTAACTACTTCCGTTAACATGAACTATCTATGTATCTGTAGATTTCAATCACTATCTCAAGGCGGTGAGTTTGAGTCAGAAATCTCCACTTCAGCAGCTTCACACGCACCAAACTTTTCATTTTTTTTATTCATATCTATATTCTGAAGGGTTGTTCAGATGTCATTCACCTGATTTATACAACATTGTACTGAAAAAACATGTTTGATTTCTGTCTGTTGACAGTATTTTCTGATTTATGGAGTGATAAAAGGAGAATCCTTTAGTAAAATCCTTTAACTAATGTCAACAATGTCTTTCACTTATCTTATTTTCACTTACAAAACACTTATTCTTTGTTTAGATTTCATTTCTAAAAATGTATGCAAATCAGTGCATATTTAATTATACAATGCCTCATTAGGATGGTTTAATATAACGTTTGAAAAAAACATTTTAACACAAAACAACCATCCTAATACTGAGATTAATCAACTGGGGAACGGCTGGTGATTTATATCTCTTCACCGGTAGAGTCGTGATTCTGCTAATAAAGCATGAGCACAGAATGAACCTGCAGTCAGTGTGTGTCAGTGTGTTGCGCTGCTCTAAAGAAAGTGTGTGTTGTCATCGTGACCTGAGCGGGCGTAATGTCCTCAGCAGTCGCAGCACCCGCAGCACACCCAGGATCTTCGCCCCGCCCGCCATCGACACCACAATGTCAATCAGAGACACGAAGACGAGAAAACCATCCAGAACGTTCCAGCTGCTGCGCAGATATGCTCGGTCGCCCAGATACAGGCCCTTAGACACCACCTGACACACACACACACACACACACACAGAGAGAGAGAGAGAGAGAGAGATCTACTTTTATAAACATAACAGTTCAACCTCTTCCTTAAAGTATAAAATTGAATTAGATTTATATTAGAAGTATTCGAGGCGGGAATTACCTTGAGATACGGTAGTATTGTATTGATACTGTATTACTGTATTGTATTGATACTGTAGTATTGTATTGGTACTGTAGTATTGTATTGGTACTGTAGTATTGGTGAGTGTAAAAAGAGTGTAAACTATCAGTCAGAGACAGAACGACTGGAGGAGACACTCTTCTGACACACACACACTCTTCTGACACACACTCTTCACTCTTCTGACACACACTCTTCTGACACGCACTCTACTGACGCGCACTCTTCCGACACACACTCTTCCGACACGCACTCTTCCGACACGCACTCTTCCGACACGCACTCTTCTGACACACACTCTTCTGACACACACTCTTCTGACACACACTCTTCTGACACACACTCTTCTGACACACACTATACTGACACACACTATACTGACACACACTCTACTGACACACACTCTACTGACACACACTCTACTGACACACACTCTACTGACACACACTCTACTGACACACACTCTCCTGACAAACACTCTTCTGACGCGCACTCTTCCGACGCGCACTCTTCCGACGCGCACTCTTCCGACGCGCAGTCTTCCGACACGCACTCTTCCGACGCGCACTCTTCCGACGCGCACTCTTCTGAGACACTCTTCCGACGCGCACTCTTCTGAGACGCACTCTTCTGAGACGCACTCTTCTGAGACGCATTCTTCCGACGCACACTCTTCTGAGACACACTCTTCCGACACGCACTCTTCCGACACGCACTCTTCCGACGCGCACTCTTCCGACGCGCACTCTTCCGACGCGCACTCTTCTGAGACACTCTTCCGACGCGCACTCTTCTGAGACGCACTCTTCTGAGACGCACTCTTCTGAGACGCATTCTTCCGACGCGCACTCTTCCGACACGCACTCTTCCGACGCGCACTCTTCCGACGCGCACTCTTCTGAGACACTCTTCCGACGCACACTCTTCTGAGACACTCTTCTGAGACGCACTCTTCTGAGACGCACTCTTCTGAGACACATTCTTCCGACGCGCACTCTTCCGACGCGCACTCTTCCGACGCGCACTCTTCCGACGCGCACTCTTCCGACGCGCACTCTTCCGACGCGCACTCTTCCGACGCGCACTCTTCTGAGACACACTCTTGCGACGCACACTCTTCCGACGTGCACTCTTCCGACGCGCACACTTCTGACACGCACTCTTCTGAGACACACTCTTCTGATACACATTCTTCTGAGACACACTCTTCTGAAACACACTCTGCCGACGCGCACTGTTCCGACACGCACTCTTCCGACACGCACTCTTCCGACGTGTACTCTTCCGACGCGCACTCTGCCGACATGCACTAATTCCGACGCGCAGTCTTCCGACGCACACTCTTCCGACGCGCACTCTTCCGACACACACTCTTCCGACGCGCACTCTTCCGACGCGCACTCTTCCGATGCGCACTCTTCTGACACGCACTCTTCTGACACACACTCTTCTGACACACACTATACTGACACACACTCTACTGACACACACTCTCCTGACACACTCTTCCGACGCACACTCTTCTGACGCACACTCTAGTGAGACACACTCTTCTGACGCGCACTCTTCCGACACACACTCTTCCGACGCGCACTCTTCCGACATGCACTAATTCAGACGCGCACTCTTACGACGCGCACTCTTCTGAGACACACTCTTCCGACGCGCACTCTTCCGACACACACTCTTACGACGCGCACTCTTCCGACGCGCACTCTTCCGATGCGCACTCTTCTGACACGCACTCTTCTGACACACACTCTTCTGACACACACTCTGCCGACGCGCACTGTTCCGACACGCACTCTTCCGACACGCACTCTTCCGACGTGTACTCTTCCGACGCGCACTCTGCCGACATGCACTAATTCCGACGCGCAGTCTTCCGACGCACACTCTTCTGAGACACACTCTTCCGACGCGCACTCTTCCGACACACACTCTTCCGACGCGCACTCTTCCGACGCGCACTCTTCCGACGCGCACTCTTCCGACACGCACTCTTCTGACACACACTCTTCTGACACACACTCTTCTGACACACACTCTACTGACACACACTCTACTGACACACACTCTCCTGACACACTCTTCCGACGCACACTCTTCTGACGCACACTCTTCTGACGCACACTCTAGTGAGACACACTCTTCTGACGCGCACTCTTCCGACACACACTCTTCCGACGCGCACTCTTCCGACGCGTACTCTTCCGATGCGCACTCTTCCGACGCGCACACTTCTGACACGCACTCTTCTGAGACACACTCTTCTGATACACACTCTTCTGACACACTCTTCCGACGCGCACTCTTCTGAGACACACTCTTCTGATACGCACTCTGCCGACATGCACTAATTCCGACGCGCAGTCTTCCGACGCACACTCTTCTTAGACACACTCTTCCGACGCGCACTCTTCCGACACACACTCTTCCGACGCGCACTCTTCCGACGCGCACTCTTCCGACGCGCACTCTTCTGACACGCACTCTTCTGACACACACTCTTCTGACACACACTCTTCTGACACACACTATACTGACACACACTCTACTGACACACACTCTCCTGACACACTCTTCTGACGCACACTCTAGTGAGACACACTCTTCTGACGCGCACTCTTCCGACACACACTCTTCCGACGCGCACTCTTCCGACGCGCACTCTTCCGATGCGCACTCTTACGACGCGCACTCTTCTGAGACACACTCTTCCGACGCGCACTCTTCCGACACACACTCTTACGACGCGCACTCTTCCGACGCGCACTCTTCCGATGCGCACTCTTCTGACACGCACTCTTCTGACACACACTCTTCTGACACACACTATACTGACACACACTCTACTGACACGCACTCTTCTGACACACTCTTCCGACGCGCACTCTTCCGACAAACACTCTTCTGAGACACACTCTTCTGACGCGCACTCTTCCGACGCACACTCTTCCGACGCGCACTCTTCCGACGCGCACTCTTCCGATGCGCACTCTTACGACGCGCACTCTTGCGATGCGTACTCTTCCGACGCACACTCTTCCGACGCACACTCTTCTGAGACGCACTCTTCTGATACACATTTTTCTGAGACACACTCTTCAGAGACACATTCTTCCGACGCACACTCTTCTGAGACACACTCTTCTGATACACACTCTTCTGAGACGCTCTCTTCAGAGACACATTCTTCCGACGCACACTCCTCTGAGACACACTCTTCCGACGCGCACTCTTCCGACACACTCTTCCGACGCGCACTCTTCCGACACACTCTTCCGACGCGCACTCTTCCGACGCGCACTCTTCCGACGCGCACTCTTCCGACGCGCACTCTTCCGATGCGCACTCTTACGACGCGCACTCTTCCGATGCGCACTCTTACGACGCGCACTCTTCTGAGACACACTCTTCCGACGCGCACTCTTCCGATGCGCACTCTTACGACGCGCACTCTTCTGAGACACACTGTTCCGACGCGCACTCTTCCGACACACACTCTTCCGACGCGCACTCTTACGACGCGCACTCTTACGACGCGCACTCTTGCGATGCGCACTCTTCCGACGCACACTCTTCCGACGCACACTCTTCTGAGACGCACTCTTCTGATACACATTCTTCTGAGACACACTCTTCTGAGACACACTCTGCCGACGCGCACTGTTCCGACACGTACTCTTCCGACGCGCACTCTTCCGACGTGTACTCTTCCGACGCGCACTCTGCCGACGCACACTCTTCTGAGACACACTCTTCCGACGCGCACTCTTCTGAGACGCACTCTTCCGACGCGCACTCTTCCGACGCACAATCTTCCGACGCGCACTCTTCTGAGACACACTCTTCTGACGCGCACTCTTCTGACACACTCTTCCGACGCGCACTCTTCTGACACACTCTTCCGACGCGCACTCTTCCGAAGCGGAATACTTTGATGAACGTAGGGCTGCAAGATATTGAAGAAAAATACAATATGTGATAACTCATTAAATAATGCGATATTTGATATGCGATATGATAATGCTTAAAGTGTGTCAAATAAACTTAAATTACCTTTAAAATATATTTTAAAATTATTTAACCTACATAAGTGTTTCACATTCTTTTTGTGACAAGAAAACATCCCTACAGCTTCTGAAACTGAATTTACTTTCTCATAAGAAGTGTTATTTTAACAGTGTAAACCACTGGGTTTAAGGTTCATCTTATCCTACATTAGGATTATTTAACAACAGAAACTGAATAATCAAATGTAAAAATAAAACACTGCTTAATTTTCACTGTATGAATTAATATATACTGATTCTTATTAAAACTACATAAGTTATTTAGCCAAGAGCAGTGAGTGATTTTCATTTTGCGATATATACATTTGCGATATTTCGGTAATTTTGATATATTGTGCAGGCCTAGTTTTTTGATCCACTTCAAATGTTGATTACTGTATATTTAATTTATAATTTATGCTGTGAAGACTCACAGATTCTCTCAGCCAGAGGAATACTCAGACTGATTACATTCTTTTAATGTTATTTTGTTTGTTTTTTTGCACTATATTTATTATGATTAACTGCCCATTTTTGTCTATATGAGCACAGCCACTGATACCGGCTGAAGCGGGAGATTTTTACGCTACTATTTGAACACAGAAGTGTCTCTGTTGTTTCTGGTGTTCAGGAGACCTTAGAAACACACACATGCAGTGCTCAGGTGAGACGTTACCTTGACTGTCATCTCGGCCACAAAGATGGCAGTGAAAACATAGTTGGAGATGGTGAGGAAGACTCGCTCCTGACGAGAGAGAGAGAGAGAGAGAGAGAGAGAGAGAGAGAGAGAGAGAGAGAGAGAGAGAGAGAGGGAGAGAGAGGGAGAGAGAGAGAGAGAGAGAGAGAGAGAGAGTGAGAGAGAGAGGGAGAGAGAGGGAGAGAGAGGGAGAGAGAGAGAGAGAGAGAGAGAGAGAGAGGGAGAGAGAGGGAGAGAGAGAGAGAGAGAGAGAGAGGGAGAGAGAGAGAGAGAGAGAGAGAGAGAGAGTGAGAGAGAGAGAGAGAGAGAGGGAGAGAGAGAGAGAGAGAGAGAGAGAGAGAGAGAGAGAGAGAAACAGTGAGACAAGGCAGCGTGAGGTAGTGATACAGCGGCACCAGAAATGTCAAGCTAAGAATGACATGTAAGACTTTTACATTACCAGGGTAAAATCTCTGATTATTACGCTTGAAATGTCACACCAGTCCTGCTGAAGTTCACTGGTTTAACACACCTGAGCTTCTACAGGACCAGTCGTGATACTGAAACATAACTGGCCAAACCGATCTAATACGCTGATTAACAGCGTCAGTTCCTGAGAACTACTCCAAAATACAGAAATCGTTACTAGGGTGTGTGATGGTCTTCAGTAAATAAACATTTTCAGTTTAATATTTGTAAGCATTTGTTTGATTTCAGTCTTATTTGTACCCAGTTAGGACATGATGGAGTACTAGCAGTATTGTTTTACATAATTAACGTTCATATAATTTGTGAAATGCTTATAGATTATTAAAGTCCCCCTGTGGTGAAAATCCAGCTTTTAATGTTGTTTATATGTCTGTGTGGTGTTTTTAATATGCTTTAAGACAAATCATGTGTAAGTTCATAAGTCGACAGCATTGCTGAGTATTTTCTCCTTAACCCCTTACCAGTCGCCCCCCTTTTGGCAATCGAGTGCAAAATCACATACCCATAATAAAATGGTTGTTGCTAAGGAGTCCTTCTGACTACACACAAAACCAAGGTATCATTTAAAAGCTAACACTTGACAGTTTACTGTGAAATACTCAGAAGTGCTCTAGCAATTA
>NW_027508874.1:205000-220000 GCF_051911475.1 Siphateles boraxobius
GGAAGCAATTCACAAACTAATGCCAGGCAGAGTTGTGTTTGTGACAAAACATTTTTTTTTTTTTTGTAAATCTCATTTAATTTATTTGTGAATTTTACTAATATTTGTGAATCTCTGCATTCATTTGTGGATCTTAATCTATTTATTTGTGATTTTTATTAATTTTTGTGAATCTCTTTGCATTTATTTGTGGATCTTAATCTATTTATTTGTGAATTTTATTAATTTTTTTGACTCTCTTTGCATTTATTTGTAAACCTCAATCTATTATTTGAATTCTAACCCCATATTTTTCAGTCGGCCAGAGCATCTGCTGTGCTCATATAAGCATTAATCTGCACACATGCTGTGCGTCAGGCCTGAGACTCTCAGTGTGTGTGTGTGTGTGTGTGTGTGTGTGTGTGTGTGTGTGTGTGTGTGTGTGTGTGTGTGTGTGTGTGTGTGTGTGTGTGTGTGTGTGTGTGTGTGTGTGTGTGTGTGTGTGTGTGTGTGTGTGTAAAGTCTCTGAAGAGTTCAGTCATGAGCCGCAGCAGGAGTGAGTGAAGGACATACGAGACTCTTCCAGCGATCAGCACGACTCAGATCTGAGTGTCTCAGGCCTTGTCCACACTAATGCATTTACGTTTGAAAACGCATCTTTTTCTCTCTGCTTTGGCCTTCAGTCACACTGAGACGGCGTTTTTATTAATGAAAACTAAGCTTTTTGAAAACGCTCTCCAAAGTGGATACATTTGAAAACGTAGTTTTCGTGTTGTAGTGTGGACTTTCAAAATGCAGGTATTTGAAAACGATGATGTAAGTTTAGTCATGTTTATACTGGTATTGTGGCTGTTATGTGCTGTTCCCTTTCAAGGGAACTCGAGCTGCGTCAAACGCTGTGGGAACGCTAATACCCATGTCGCCATAAGAGCATAAGCATAAGTGTTCCTCCCTGCTCGCGCTATTTAATGGGCGGGGAAACACACAATCTATGTGTTGTTTGTTTGGGAGAGGGGCATGCACGGTCAGCGCTCAAGGGCGCTGACTGTAAGCACTGTTTTGTGCTTCCCTTGCGGACACTCCGATCCCGCCTGGCGTTTTTAACGAGGACACCCAGGCTCGCGTTCCCCAAGGCTCAAGACTTCGGACTTGGGGTTCACGAATGGATCTGTCAGCAGGGTTAGAGACTGGCTCTGCCTTATCTCTGTCTTCATTTCTTCCACCCCGATACAGGCAACAGCTATCCAGTTCCGAGGGACTGGATGTTGTTAGTGTTTATGCTCGTGATACTGAGGATTCGCCACCTCAGTCTCATGCTTTTGAGGAGCTTCGTTGAGGTTGTAACGAGAGTGATCGAAACATTACATATCGATTGTCCGGCAGATAAGCAGGACGTTCTTTTAAAAAGCAAACTAAACGAACGCTTCTTGCCCTCTTGTAAACAATGTCAACGACTGAGCCTTCCGTTTTTTCCCAGATCTCCACACTGAGGTGTCGAGATCGTGGATGAAACCTGTGTCATATAGAATGTACAGTGCACAATCATTACACTACTCTTCTATTTCACAATATAAAGAGCACAGATATGGGGAAATGGCGAAGGTAGTAGAGACGCTCACGAGCTATCTCTCCCCTGAATCTGCATCTTCCTTTAAAGCCACATTATTACCCACCAAGCCAGTTAGAGTAACTTCAGCTTTGGTGGGTAAGGCTTATTCAGCGGCTGGTCAGGCTGCAGCATGTCTTCACACAATGTCGCTGCTGCGGGCTTACCAGGCTGAAATGTTAGGAGACATTAATGAGCGCAAAGCTACTGCCAACTATTTATTGTTGGGTCTTGCAGATCAAAAGGGGCTTTCATCCCACCGTGGTGAGCCCCGAGCAGGTTCTGGTAATGGAACAAGAGGTGAAAATCCTGTTGGACATAGGGGCCATAGAATATGTACCTCCCTCCAGCAGGGACACCGGGTTTTGCAGCCAGTATTTCATCGTTCCAAAGAAGATGGGGGGTTGCGCCCCATTTTGATTTTATAAGTTCTGTACGTTTCCGTCATGTAACTAAAGTTCAAAATGTTTAGACAAATTTTGCCACAGATCAGATCCGAGGACTGGTCTGTCACGAAAGATCTCAAGGACGCTTACTTTCATGTGTCTATCCTTCCACAACACAGGAAGTTCCTGAGGTGCGCTTTCAGGGGCGAAGCATACCAATATCGGGTACTTCCGTTCAGCCTGGCTCTCTCTCCCCGAACATTTATGAAATGTATGGATGCAGCTCTGGCTCCGGACTCCAGGGCCATCCGCATTTTGTATTATATCAACGATTGGTTGATTTTAGCTCAATTGGAGCATCTGGTGGCTCGGGATCGAGATGTCGTTCTCGCTCACATCAAGAAACTGGGGTTGAGGCTCAATGCCAAGAAAAGTGTGCTATCTCCACTACAGAGGACCACTTTTCTGGGTGTAATCTGGGATTCGACGACGATGCAGGCATACCTTACTCCTGCTCGCATCGCTTCGATCCTCACGGCCGTCAAACAAGAAAAACTAGGCCAGTCACTCACTGTGAAACAGTTTCAGAGACTGTTAGATCTGATGGCAGCAGCGTCCAACGTTATACCTTGCGGCCTGCTGTACATAAGACCGTTACAGTGGTGGCTCAGGGCCAAGGGGTTCTCCCCGAGGGGAAACCTGGTCTGCATGATCAGGGTCACACGCGGTTGTCTTCGCGCCCTGGCCATGTGGAAAGAACCTTGGTTCCTATCCCATGTGCCCGTGCTGGGAGCACCCTGTCATCGTGTAACGCTTACGACGGATGCCTCCCTTACGGGCTGAGGGGCGATCATGAGTGGTCGCCCTGCTCAGGGTCTCTGGCAGGACCATCATCTCTCGTGGCACATAAATTGTCTAGAAATGTTGGCAGTGTTTCAGGCTTTGAAATACTTCCTCCCAGACCTGAGAGGCCATCACGTTCTTGTCCGGTCAGACAACACATCGGTGGTCTACCCTGGTGGCTCACCAGATCCTTCTATGGTCCCAGGGGAAGCTTCTTCATGGAGGGCGATTTATATCCCAGGGTATCTAAATCAGGGGGTAGACATCCTGTCGAGGCAGGGGCCGAGGCCCGGGGAATGGGAGACTCCACCCCGAGGTGGTGGAGCTCCTATGGAAACGCTTCGGTCGTTCCGAGGTAGACCTATTTGCTTCCAGAGAGACATCACACTGTCCACTGTGGTTCTCTCTAAGCCATCCAGCCCCTCTGGGGTTGGACGCTATGGTACAGGAGTGGCCGAGGTCATGTCTGTACGCATTTCCCCCGATTGCTCTGCTCCCAGGAGTTCTGGAAAGGGTTCGCCGGTACGGGGTCAATCTGTTGGTAGGCCCGTACTGGCCGGCCCGAGTAAGGTTTGCGGACCTGGTGTCTTTCCTCGTCGGCTCTCCTCTGGAGATTACGATCAGGAGGGACCCTTTCTCTCTAGCGAGTGGGTCAATCCTTCGCCCCCACCCAGAACTGTGGAAACTTTGGGCTTGGCCTCTGAGGGGGCCCAGCTCTTCAGTTCAGGTCTCTCAACCGAGGTTGTTGAGACCATCCTCCACTCCGGAGCTCCTTCCACGAGAAAGTTATATGCCTTGAAGTGAAGATTTTTCACTTCTTCGTGTGGAGAACACCAGCTGGACCCAGTTGACTGCCCAGTGGGTGCAGTGCTGGAGTTCCTGCAGGAGCGTTTCTCCTCAGGGCTATCCCCCTCCATACTACAGGTGTACGTGGCGGCACTAGCTGCCTACCATGTCGCTTTCAGTGGAGTCTCTTTGGGGAGACACCCGTTTATAACACACTTTCTTCGTGGTTCTCTGAGGCTGAGGCCAGTAGTTCGCACGAGGGTGCCGACCTGGGATATGGCCATCGTACTAGAAGGTCTCTCCCTAGCTCCGTTCGAGCCCATTGCAGAGAGGTTCCAGAGAAATTTGTCTCTCTAAAGACTATCTATCTTCTCACTATTTCGTCTCTTAAGAGAATTGGAGACATTCAAACACTCTAGGTTCCCCCCTCGTGCCTAGAATTCTCGCCTGGTATGGTGAAGGTCTTCCTCCATCCTAGGCCGGGCTATGTTCCTAGGGTCCCTTCTAATGTTGCTAGACCTATATATCTGCAGGCTTTCTGTCCTCCTCCTTTATGTTGTCAGACCAGGAGAAACTTAATTTACTCTGCCCAGTTAGGGCTTTAGATGCTTATGTCCACAGAGCTGCCCTGTGGAGGAAGTCTGAACAGTTGTGTGTTTGCTTTGGGCCACCCAGGAATGGGTGTCCTGCATCTAAACAGAGTATTAGCAAGTGGGTGGTTGAGGCCATTTCACTTGCTTACGATTCGGCTGGTCAGCCTTCACCCTTGGCTGTACGAGCTCCCTCGACTAGGAGTATGGCTGCTTCCAAAGCCTTATTGTCAGGAGTTTCTCTCCATGTTGTCTGTGTTGCGGCAGGCTGGTCCTCACCGCACACATTTGTTAGGTTTTATGACCTTGACCTCAGCTCCACTCCAGGGGCGCAGGTGCTCTCGTCCTCTGTGCGCTCTGATTTCACATGACGGGCCCTTGCTCTTATGGCGACGTGGGTATTAGCGTTCCCACATCGTTTGACGCAGCTTGAGTTCCCTTGAAAGGGAACGTCTCGGTTACGTATGTAACCCTAGTTCCCTGAATAGGGAACGAGACGCTGCATCGTTCTGCCATACTCCCTGCATGCCCGTGATCGACTTGCTTCAGAAGCTGTCGCGGTTGTGATTTCGGGGTGCTTCATAGTTTCCTGGTCGATGACGTCACCCGCCTATGACGTTCCGTCTCTCCATTGGACTGATGTCACACGTGCTTCAGGACGCACACACGCAGGGGCGTTCCCACAACGTTTGACGCAGTGTCTCGTTTCCTATTCAGGGAACTAGGGTTACATACGTAACCGAGACATTTTCTTTCACACTGTTGCAGAAATATGTTACTTTGCACACTCTTCATATCACAGTCCTGCACAGATGACAGAAAATTCATTCGCATTTGCTGTCTTGCATTAAATATGAGAGCAGTTTTAGCGTTTTAGACCAAATATATAATGATGAGTGAGAGCAATCTGGACCATCAGAGAATGCTGAGATATTCTGTTAAAAAAAATGATCCTGTCAGAAGAATTGGGCATAACTTTATTATTTATTTTTCTGTCTGTATCCTCTCAGTGAGCTTCTGTCAGGGTTTATGCATGTGCAGTTAAGTTGAATTTAGTGTTCCCTTTTGCAAGGGAACTCCCGCTGCATCGATACTCAATGCTTTGGGGAATGCCTTCGGCATGCAACGTCTGAAGTCAACTATGGAATTATTCCAATCTTTATTGGTGTAGCGTCATTACGTCACTCTTGACGTCGCATGTGACGGTGATCCGGAAGCTATAAAGGGTCATGGGAAACAGTGAATGTCAGCTTCTGGTCTTCAGCAAGCACTCTATGTCAACCTGTCTGTCTTATTTGGTGTTGTTTTGTCTCTGAATGAAAGTATGGCGAATAAGGAGAAGCAATTCAGGCAGTGTGCGTCCCCTTGCCCATGTTATTTAAGCGAGGGTAACACACACTCGCTTTGTGTAGTTTGTCTGGGAGCGGAGCATGCACAGGCAGCGCTCGAGGGCGCTGTCTGTGCTAACTGTGAACAAATGCCCCTTAACACGCTCGGCTTCCGCCTGGCCATGTTCAATGAAACTGGTCAGGCTTGCGTTCCCCGTGGATCAGGTCCCGCGTTTGTCGAGGCAGCGCGGCGGTTGCATTCATGGGGATCACAAAGGGATCTAGTGGATAATGCTGAGACAGCTTTGGCCCTTTCTCAGCATTCTAAAGCTAGTCCCTTAGGTCCCGCTCAGGGTGCGGAAGCCCGCGTTGCGGCTTCTTCCACCCGTGAAACGGACCCGGTGCTCGAACTATCTGCCTCCAAGGAGATGGATATTTCGGGCATCGAGGCAGGAGAGGATGGGGATTCGCCACCCCATTCCCCTGCCTTTGAGGAGCTGCTAGAGGTTGTGACTAGAGCCATGGCCAAATTAAATATCTATTGGCCACAAGCAATGCAGGAAGCGACTAAAAAAAGTAAACTCGATAAGCGAGTTCCTGCAGACTCGGCCACAACCTCTACGCTGGAGTCTGCCATATTTTCCCGATCTCCACACCGAGGTGTCGAGATCGTGGAACAAGCCCTTCTCCTCACGTCTTTCTGGCCCCAATGTACACATATATTCAAATATAATGGGTGCAAGGGAGGAGGGCTATGGGATGATGCCCAGGGTTGAAGAGTCGTTTGCTTCTCATCTCTCCCCGCACGTTGCATCATCCCTGCGGGCTCCGGCGCTTCCCACCAAGCCCTGCCGTACAACATCGGCCTTGGCTTGGTTGGGAAGGCATATATGGCGGCAGGTCAGGCTGGTAGTTGTCTGCATACGATGGGGCTGTTGCAGACAAACGAGGCCGACCTTCTCAAAGAGGTGGATGATAGCGAGGAGGTCGCCTTCGACGACATCTGCGAGATGCATCGAGTGGCTGACTTGTCTCTCCGTGCTACCAAGGGACGGCCCGTGCCATTGGCTGCTCCGTGCCAGCACTGGTAACCATGGAGAGACACCTGTGACAAGGACAGGGCTTGTCTCCTCGATGCCCCAGTTTCACTTTCTGGCCTTTTCGGCGATGGAGTCAATGACGTCGTCAATAGGTTTCAGGAGGCGAAACGACAGTCAGCCGCATTCAAAGAACTTATCCCCCGCCGTCGCTCCAGGTCTCGTAGGGCTGCTGCCAGGGGGCAGTCCAAGGAGACCGCCGCCAGCTCCTCACACCTGCTGAGGCAGAAGGAGAGTGTTCACCCTCGGCCGAAGCCTTCTAAGCCGAAGATAGATCTGAGGACTGTCCTTCAGGTGAGGAAGGCTTCTGAGGGCGCTCCCCCCCGCGTGGGCATTATAAAACTTCGCTCCCCAGAGCCCGCCGTCAAGTGTGCTTCGGGACGCATCGACTTTCAGCGAATGTATTGCACACAGTGTTTCTTTAACATCTATAGCCCTGACACATTCGCCAGCCATCAAGAGGCCTGTAGAAAAAATTTATAAATTATTATTATTATAAATAAAACTCCTGAGGTCAGTCCTGAGAGACTGATCCCCTTAGTAGATTATTTAGACACCTGGGGCCTCATGTATCAATATTGCGTACGCACAAAATCTTTGCTTACGCCAGCTTTCACGCTCACGTCGGATGTACTAACAGTGAAAGTAACGTGAGAATGTACGTTCCTCCACTACAATTTCATGTCTGGAGTACGTACATTTCTCATCGTTTTTGTCAGTTGGCGACTCTTACATAAAATGAAGTTAAGTTGCAAACATTACACAATGAATTGTTCTACAAGTCTATTGCACTACCACCTGTGGGAAGCATTGCTATTAATTAGCAATTTATAAAATAATTTACATATATTGTCACACGATTCTTATGGGAATATTCTATCAATTATGCAATTAAGTAAGAACATATAAAAGCATATGCAAATTGATACAACCCTTAGTCTATGGCAATTGCAGCTTTGGCCTTATTTGAGGACATTGCTATGGCAGAATCCGAAGAGAACGAGTTTTTAGGGACCACAATGATTTTCTGGCCCAGGATGATGACTGGCTTATCAGCCGTTTCAGATTTCCAAGGGCTATCCTCTTGGAGCTCTGTGCTGAGTTGGGTCCGAATCTAGAGAGAGAGAGAGACAGCGACAACACTTGTTCCTGGCTACTGGTTCTTTCCAAAGGGAACTGGCAGACCGCTCAGGAATAAGCCAGTCGTCTTTGAGCCGCGCAATGTCAGCGGTATGGGTCGGGATCATCCGCATGTCTGCCAGGTATATAAAGTTCCCATATGATGCAGTTGACCAGCCAAACATTAAAACGCAATTGCAGCGATAGCCGGTTTTCCTAATGTAATCGGAGCGATCGACTGCACACACAATGCTATAAAGGCGCCATCTGAAGAAGAATTTTCATATGTGAATCGGAAACATTTCCATTCAATAAATGTGCAGATAATATTGGTTATCTTCGTGGAAGGCCTGTAGTAAATCCGAGTCTCCCACAGCAGCAGATACTACTCCAGAGAGTAAAGTGTCACCCATAATTGAGGCAGCTCTCTGCTCAAAGGGTGTAAGTTCATCAACCCCTTTACCACTGCCTGTTCTGCCCACACTTTGTCGGTGCGCAGCAGTTCTCCATTTAAAGTCCACCTTAATATCAGACCAATTCTTTTTAAGGTCATTTACAGTGCGACTTTCAGATCCCACCGCATTGACGGCATCAGCCAAACTCTCCCACTCATATTTTTTCCTTTTGTTATAAATTCCGGATGACAAAGTTCCAAATATTTTTTTTTCTCGTTTCTACCTCCGATAGTAGCACCTCCTATTCACTTTCTGTAAAGTTTCGCTTCTTGCCGCTTGCTTTAGCCATTTACTTACTCCTTTCTTTTGCCAAAGTGGACTCATTACCATATTTAAATGTATTTAATTAAGGGAGGAGACTGGGTGGGGCGTTGTGCTCGTGCATGTGCGCTCATTTTTACGTTAATTGGGATGTACAAAGAGAATATGCGTGGGATCCCTCATACGCAGAGATTCATACATCTGTTTTTTTTTTGTGCGTACGCACTTTTACAGCTTTGTCCGTACGCAATGTTTTAGAATGAATTCAACGCAAGTCTTTGTACACGATGCCCCTGGAAGGGTCTTCAAAATATATCTCAATGGGTCCTGAATACAGTTGAAAAAGGATATAGAATCCAGTTCCAGTATAGACCACCAAGATTTAGTGGGGTTATTCACACACTGGTATCTCCTGACCAGAATCAGGTGATGGAACAGGAAGTTCAGTCCCTCTTAGCCAAGGAGGCCATAGAATATGTGCCTCCCCACCAGAGGGAATCCGGGTTCTACAGCCGTTACTTCATAGTTCCAAAGAAAGATGGTGGGCTCTGTCCCATTATAGATCTTAGGGTATTGAACAAATATCTGAGGAGGTTTAAGTTCAAGATGCTAACTACACCTATGATCGTTCAACAAATCAGATCCGAGGACTGGTTTGTAACAATAGATCTTAATATTTTCATATTTCGATCATCCCACATCATAGGAGGTTCCTTAGATTAGCTTTTGGGGGAAAAGCTTATCAATATAGGGTTCTTCCTTTCGGCCTAACCTTATCTCCTCACACCTTCACCAAATGTATGGATGCGGCCCTTGCTCCACTGAGACTTCAGGGGATCCATATTTTAAACTATATAGATGACTGGCTTATTCTTGCTCAGTCAGAAGAGCTGGCAATTCAACATTGAGATGTTGTTTTGCGTCATTTAAGGAGCTTGGGGCTGAGACTCAATGTGAAGAAAAGTTCCTTAACTCCTCTTCAGAGGACTATGTTCCTGGGAGTAGAGTGGGACTCAGTTACGATGCGGGCACAATTGTCTCCTGCTCGTATAAATACTTTCGTAACCACAATGAAGAGTATTAGGTTAGGCCGGGCCATCACTGTTAAATACTTTCAAAGAGTTTTGGGCCTCTTGGCTGCAGCTTCCATCGTAGTGCCTTTTCGTCTGCTCCATATGAGAGCCTTACAGTGGTGGCTCAGGACAAAGGGGTTTTCTCCGCTGGGGAACCCCTTTCGCATGATCAGAGTTACGCGCAGATGCCTTCTTTCTCTTGTTATGTGGAAGAAATCATGGTTTCTGTCACAAGGCCCGATGTTGGGAGCACCATGTCAGAGGATAACCCTGACTACGGATGCGTCCCTCACTGGCTGGGGTGCGGTTATGGAGGGCCGTAATACCCGAGGTACTTGGAAGGACTATCATCTCTCGTGGCATATTAATCGCTTGGAGATGTTGGCTGTATTCTTTGCCCTGAGGCACTTCCTTGTAGACCTCAGAGGCCATCATGTTCTTATTAGGACAGACAATATGTCGGTGGTGTCTTGTATCAACCGCCAAGGAGGCCTGAAATCACGCCCTCTTTCTAGACTGGCTCATCAGATTCTTCTTTGGTCCCAGGATACATTTCTCTCTGTTAGATATAGTTATATCCCTGGGGTTGATAATGTGGGAGCAGACATCCAGACATCCTGTCGAGGCAGGAGCTGAGGCCCGGGGAATGGCGGCTCCACCCTGAAACAGTCAAGCTCATATGGAGAGAGTTTGGCCGGGTGGAGGTCGACCTGTTCGCTTCTCAAGGGAACTCTCATTGCCTGCTCTGGTACTCTCTCTCACATCCAGCACCTTTGGGCCTGGATGCCATGGTACAGATGTGGCCGAGGTCACGTCTGTACACTTTTCCCCCGATCGCTCTGCTCCATGGGGTTCTGGAAAGGGTCAGGAGGTACGGTGTGAACCTACTCCTTGCAGCTCCGTACTGGCCGGCCCGTATTTGGTTCTCGGGCCTTATTAGTCTCCCGGAGAGTCCTCCCTGGCGAATCCCTATTAGGAGAGATCTTCTTTCCCAGGCCGGTGGTACAATATTTCATCCACAGCCGGAGTTATGGAGACTATGGGTCTGGCCCCTGAGGGGGACCAACCCATAAATGGGTTGACCTTTTCACCGAGGTGGTTAGGTCATCTATTCTAGAACCCCATGCTACTAGGAACTAAATTAAAAAAATAAAAATAAAAAGTTTGGACGGCAGTGGACTCAGTTAAATATTGCCCACTGGCTTCAGTTCTGGTGTTCCATCCTGTTCGCTAACGGGATCTCCCGTTCATGCTTTAGGCCTCTGTGGTGGTGCTGCATCCTCTTACTTGACAGTGCGGGAGCCACTCCACCTTATTTCTGCCCTGGCAGGTACCTGTAGGAAAAATTATGATTCTTTAGGTATTCCATCCTCCATTGTATGTGTCGGATGACCAAGGTCATAGTCCTGGAGTTCCTTATGTTAGGCCTCGGGCTGGGAGCAGTTAATCCATCTAGTTGGGTGTCAAGGGCCAGGAGTATCCACATTTTTATGTAGACAGTTCGTTACCTACAGAACCTCTCATAAATGATATACTAGGTGCGCCTTTGTCTTCACCTCTTATCTAAGGTCCTCTACTGTCTGGGGTTCCATCCGTTGGGTCAGTTGAGCCTCCAGCTCCAGACTTCCCCTTCTTACACCAAATATTATGCAAACTAGGTTGACTCTGTCCTCTACTCATTTTATCGTTCGTGAGTGTGCCAGATGCTTCACACCAGGGCGGATTTCTCTCAGTATGGCGGCGTGGGTATTCGTTCCCCAAAGCTTCGAGTATCGATGCAGCGGGAGTTCCCTTACGAAAGGGAACGTCTCAGGTTACTGTTGTAACCCTCGTTCCCTGAGTAGGGAATGAGACGCTGCATCCCACCGCCACACTGTTCGCGCCTCTGAGAACGACTTGCTTTGACCAATCAGAAGCTGACATTCACTGTTTCCCGTGACCCTTTATAGCTTATGGATCACCGTCACATGCGACGTCACGAGTGATGTAATGACACTAAACCAATCAAGATTGGAATAATTCCATAGTTGACTTCAGACGTTGCATGCCGAAGGCATTCCCCAAAGCGTCGAGTATCGATGCAGCGTCTCGTTCCCTATTCAGGGAACGAGGGTTACAACAGTAACCCGAGACGTTTTCAGAGGTTTCCCAAAAGTTTCTCATCCACAATGAGACGTCGGGAAATCCCTGAAACTGTTTTAAACGAAAACACAGTTTTCAAATGTATCCGGATTATTAATGTAGACGCTGGATCCAGACGCTTCAGAGAGACAGCAGAGCTGGTGTTTTACAGTGAGTACAGTGACGTCTGAAAGCTGTTTAGACACGACATACAGATAGTGACTATATTCACTAGTTCAGATCAAGTGTCGCACTAATTTAGAAAACATCAGGGGTGTAAAATGCAAAAACCAAACATTTTACTCCATTACAAGTAATCAGATCTGAGAGTCTGTAGTTCAGTCTGTGTCTGAAAGGACTAGTCAGTTCTGTCATCATTTACTAACCGGCGTCTTTCAAAATCGCATTAGGATAAATAAAATACTATTTATTTCTAAATAATTGAGAATGAGTACATGTGTACTTTAAAGTCTACGTGAAATTTTTAATGAAGTTAAAAGTATGATTTTCACCATGTAAAATCGCATTAGGAAAAATAAAATACTATTTATTTCTAAATAATTGAGAATGAGTACATGTGTACTTTAAAGTCTACGTGAAATTGTAATGAAGTTAAAAGTATGATTTTCACCATGTAAAATGGAACTGAGTAAAGGTACCAGTATTCAGTTTTAACAGAACTCAAGTACAGTACAGATTCCCCAAATTAATACATCAGTACAGTAGTGAAGTACAATTACTCTCATCATTCAGTCAATCAGAACGATTGAACACATTTGAACAGAATGAGAGAGTTTCAGTAAATACGTACTTGTTATGGGGGGAAAATAAGTAAATGGACCAATCCTCTCTCTTCTCACACCAGTCTGGACGATAAACCTCCATCATCTTCTGGATACGGAAACACAGGCTCTGCGTATCACACACACACACACACACACACACACACACACACACACACACACACACACACACACACACACACACACACACACACACACGACTCTGGTTATCTGAGATGAAGGTAACTCTTTCCAATTAACTTTGAATAACAGTTTCAATTTCACTGGGAGACATTTCAAATAAACGGAGTAATATATGAGGATCAATACATCCGTGTGACGTCCACATTCATGCGATCGGAAAGTCGGATCCCAGAGGACTTCGGCTATTGTGTTTGCTGTCACTGTTCATTATGAGCTTCTTCATGGTGTTTATTCTCCACATCAGCCACTGCTGTATTTCACTGATGAGACGTTTATTAAAAGCTGAAATGAGCCGAGTTTCTACTCAGTCCTGTCAGACGGGATGATTCCTGCTCACCATGAAGCGCTCTTCTAATGATACGCTCAAACTGATTCACAAAGCGTTTTTAAATCACTTCACTGAAAGGAAGGCCTCGCTCAGGAACCGTATAGACTGTGGGGGTCCGGCTCAGAGAGAATATCAGGACGTTATCCCACTTTTCTGAGCTGTTTCTCAGGACAATCATCTGAACTTACCATAATAGATTCAACAGCAGAGCTGAGAGAAGTGCATCCCTCCATCCATCAGTCTTTCCATCCATCCCTCCATCCATCAGTGTATCCCTCCATCCATTCATCAGTCAATTCATCCATTCATCAGTCTATCCTTTCATTCATCCATCCATCCATCCATCCATCCATCAGTCTATCCATCCATTCATCCATCCCTCCATCCATCAGTCCATCCATCCATTCATCAGTCTATCCTTTCATTCATTCATCAATCCATCCATCAGGCTATCCATTCATTCATTCATCAGTCTATCCATCAATCAGTCTATCCATTCATTCATCAGTCTACCCTTTCATTCATCCATCCATCCATCCATCCATCCCTCATCCATCCATCAGTCTATCCATTCATTCATCAGTCTATCCTTTCATTCATCCAGCCATCCATCAGTCTATCCATCCATCCCTTCATCCATTCATCAGTCTATCCTTTCATTCATCCATCCCTCCATCCATCAGTGTATCCCTCCATCCATCAGTCTATCCATCCATCCATCCATCCCTTCATCCATCCATCAGTCTATCCATTCATTCATCAGTATATCCTTTCATTCATCCATCCATCCATCCATCAGTCTATCCATCCATTCATCAGTCTATCCTTTCATTCATCCATCCATCTATCAGTCTATCCATCCATCAGTCTATCCTTTCATCTGTCAGTTTCTCTATGTACATCTGTCTATGTCTCTCTGTCTGTCTGTGAGTCCATCCATCCATCCATCCACCTATCCATCTACCTAACCTATCTATTCATCCATCCATCCATCTACCTATCTACCTAACCTATCCATCCATCCACCTATCCATCTACCTATCTATCCATCCATCCACCTATCTACCTAACCTATCCATCCATCCATCCATCCACCTATCCATCTATCCATACACCTATCCATCCACCTATCCATCTATCCATACACCTATCCATCTACCTAACCTATCTATCCATTTATCTATCCACCTATCCATCCATCCATCCACCTATCCATCTACCTATCTACCTAACCTATCCATCCTATATATATATATATATATATATATATATATCCATCAGTTTATCTGTCAACCCATCCATCCATCTACCTACCTATTCATTCATCTGACTGTCAATCCATCTACCTATCCATCCATCCATCCATCCATCCATCCACCCATCCATCCGTCTATCAATCCATCTGTCAGTCAATCAATCTACCTACCTACCTATCCATCCACGCATCCATCCACTCATCCATCTACCTATCCATACATTCCTTATCCATTCATCCATCCATCCATCTACACTCACATAGTCAATGTCTTCCTCCCGGTTGTTCTTGTCCTTGCGTGCATTGAGCTGTGGATAAACCTCTCCCAGCAGTGGCCCCTGCGGGCCCGGGGTCTTCCCATTACAGTCCTGATGTTCGGCAGACTCGCTCTTCATCCGGGTCAGAGGGGGGCGCTGCAGGACCTCGCTCTTCATCCGGGCCAGAGGGGGGCGCTGCAGGACCTCGCTCTTCATCCGGGTCAGAGGGGGGCGCTGCAGGACCTCGCTCTTCATCCGGGCCAGAGGGGGGCGCTGCAGGACCTCGGGCAGCTCAAGCGAGAGAGAGAGAGAGAGACGGGCCCGGCGGGACAGGGAGGGTGGGGGGGGCAGGAGAGACTCGTGCTCCGCGGGGTGAGAGTGAACACTGCGCACACGCAAACTGCCCCCGATGCCCCCCCCGGCCCTCAGGCCTCCACTGTTCCAGCTGCACCGGCGGCTCCAGGACGGGTGAGCAGGGGGACGCCCCCAGTGGTGGTACTGGGAACTGCGGCTGTGGCGCTACAGAGAGA
>NW_027508874.1:230000-232906 GCF_051911475.1 Siphateles boraxobius
TGTTGCTCTTAGAGATAACAGTTTCCCCGGTGCCAGGAGTAATGATGGTCCTGCCATAGGCCTGTCATAAAGCGGCTATCCATGACCGCGCCCCAGCCCGTGAGGGAGGCGTCTGTCGAAACGGTTTTCCGGCTACATGACGCTCCCAACACTGGACCTTGGGACAGAAACCAAGCTTTTTTCCACATAGATAGGGAACGAAGGCATCTGGCGCTAACCCTGAACATGCAGAACGGGTTCCCCCTCGGGGAGAACCCCTTGGTTTTCAACCACCACTGGAGGGCCCTCATGTGTAGCAGGCCAAATGGAATAATGTTGGACGCTGCTGCCGTGAGCCCCAACACTCTTTGAAAATGTTTCACAGTAATGGCTTGGCCTAGCTTTATCCTGGACACTGTGGCCAGAATGGACTCGATTCGTGCAGGAGACAATCGTGCCCGCATCGTGACCGAGTCCCATACCACTCCCAGAAACGTGGTTCTTTGGGCTGGTGTCAACACGCTCTTTTTCGTTGTTGAGTCTCAACCCCAGGCTTTGGATGTGGGAGGGGACGACATCTCGATGCCGAACGCCAGCTCTTATGACTGGGCCAGAATCAGCCAGTCGTCGATATAATTGAGTACCCTGATGCCCTGGAGCCTCAGGGGTGCTAGAGCTGCATCCATACATTGGTAAATGTGCATGGGGAGAGACCTAGGCCGAACGGAAGAACCCGATATTGGTACGCTTCTCCCCCGAAAGCGAACCTCAGGAACTTCTGTGAGATGGAAGGATGGATATGTGGAAGTATGCGTCCTTTAGATCTATCGTGACAAACCAATCCTCGGATTGAATTTGACTCACGATGATGGGAATAATGAGCATCTTGAACCTGAATCTCCTCAGAGAACGATTCAAGTTTCTGAGATCTATTATTGGACGCAACCCCCCCATCCTTTTTGGGAACTATAAAGTAGCGGCTGTAAAACCCGGACTCCCTGTCTCTTGGAGGAATACGTTCTAAAGCCTCCTTTACCAGCAGGAAGTTTACTTCTTGTTCCAATTCCCCGACCCTGAACTGGGTCGACTACAGTCAAACCACCCGTTGAACCTTGGTGGGCGGAAACCGAACTGCAGCCTGTACCCCTTTTTGAATGGGTGCACGGGGCCCAGGGAGAAATATTCGTGAGATTTTTCCATGCATCGAAATATTTTACCAAAGGAACCAGGCTCTCGAGGCTGGCTTCGGTATCATTCGGAATTCGTTCTCGGGCCCCTGAAGGGGATCTCCGGCAGGGTTCGACCGAAAACGATTCTCGATGGGCGGACGCGATTGCTGCCTGGCCGCAAGCCTGTTGGGTAGACAGAGCACCGTAAGTTCGCTGGAAACAGATGTGTCCCGAAGCGTACTTAAAGGAGGGATACAGATATCGACTTCCTGAGGGCTCTTCGGTTTGGTTCTCGACACCCTGAAGTGGAGGAACGGCAGGGAATAATCGAAAACCGTTTCCGATGGGCGAACATGAGCACTGCCTGGCCGCAAGCCCTTGGGGCGGACACTGCAGTGCATTCGCTGAAAACCGATGTGTCCCGAGGGGCACTTGACGCTGGATACAAACATCGATTTTCTGAGGGCTCCGCTGAGGAGCAATTCTCGCTCGTCCCTCACGAGGGGGATAGCCCTGCTATTTTTGTCTCGTTAATCGAAAAACGATTTTGATGTGCAGAAGGGACACTGCATGGCCGCAAGCCTGGGGGGGAGACAGAGCAGCGTCCGTTCGCTGCTCATCATTTAATTCCTCAGAATTAAATACAGCCATAAACACTGTATAAGTGAAACACGGTCTGAATGGTAGGCTGAATTAAAATATCTAACTTCCTTAAAGTCAGATAAAATGTCATCATTTCAATTTCTTAAAATTAAATGCAGCCATAATTACCAGACATACTGTTTTGTGTTATAGGCTACGGTCTCGTAATCCACACTGCCTCGGCAAACGTGAGATTCGAGTCATTTATATATTTGGCTTTCATTCCTCTAGAAGAAAATCAACAGGCGCGAGGCTGAAACCTGAAAACGCACGGCTGTGCGTGTCGAGATATTTCTCAGTGAACACAGCCAGCACCCTCAGGAGCTGACTGTTCATGCCTCGCACACACACAGAATCTTTATTGCAAAGTAGACCCGTAATCTACGCGCTGCCTCGGCAAACACAAGATCCGAGCCACTATAGATTCTGTATTGCAATGTACAACCTTAAATCTACGCGCTGCCTCGACAACGCGAGATCCCAGCCACAGAATCTTCATTGCAGAGTAGACCCGTAATCAACGCGCTGCCTCGGCAAACGCGAGATCCGAGCCACAATAGAATTCTGTATTACAATGCAGACATTTAATCTATGTGCTGCCTCGACAACACGAGATCCCAGTCACAGAATCTTTTTTTCTTGCAGACCTTTATTTAGGACAATTCTTTAAGGGACAAACAACACCAAATAGGACAGACAGTTTAACACGGAGCGCTTGCTGAAGAGCAAAAAGCTAACTCTGTTGTGTGCCGGCGTGCCTTTGTAGCTTCCGTTTATGCCGTCCGATGTTACGTCATGACGCAACACCAATCAGGATTGGATTAGTTTCATTCATACTTCAGATGCGTAACGCTAAGGGCGTTCCCCCAAAGTGTCATTCGACGCAGTCCGAGTTCCCTCGAAAGGGAACTGTGTGTACCACATTTATTGTCAGATTAAAGGGTTAGTTCACCCAAAAATGTAAACTCTGTCAGTAATTACTCTCCCTCATGTTGTTCAACCCCGTAAGACCTTCGTTCATCTTCGCAACACGAATTAAGATATTTTTGATTAAATCTGAGAGCTGGATCACTCCTCCATAGGCTTCTAAGGGATTGAAACTTGGTCCGCGAAAAG